>NC_041391.1:573899142-574004166 GCF_002162155.2 Triticum dicoccoides | reverse complement strand
TCTCCCGAGCCGCGAAACCTCAGCCCCTCCTCCATGGCGCCCCCCACCGGACCAATTTCACAGCCGCCCTCCTCCCTAATGCCGGAGACACTGTCCATTTGCCATTGTGCACTGGGTCGTGTGCCTCTTACTCCATGCTGCTGGAGCTGCCTCGACGACGGCCGCGTGAACTGTACCGGAGCCGATTGATCCCCTCTGTTGTTCACGGTGCCGGAGCGGCTCCAACTTGGGATCCGTCCAGAGTCCCGGCGCTCCTTCCCCGTAGCCGTCGACCGTCGCGACATCGATGTTTCCCTGCCGCCGGTCGCCACCGCAACCGCGCCAGCCTCATTGACTCGGCAGCTGGACCTGCCTACTTCACCATGTCGCCAGATAGGTCACACCCTCCTCTTAAATCACTTTATTTAGGCATCAGTTAACTAAATTTTTATTTTGGGCCAATCGATTCCCAATGGGAAGCAGCACCCCTCGAGGCGGCGGAGCTCCTAGGCTGCCGGTTGGCTGGTTTCTAACGTAAGGGTGCGGGGCCGCAAGTTCGCCGCGAAAGCAGCGCTTAGATGGCTATCTTAGAGTTGCGTGGATTGAAGGTACTGCCGCTGCCGGATCTAGATGACGGGGAGTCTTTGTGGATTGGCCCGCGGGCAGCGAAACTAGGGCAGTGCAGTGGGGCAGGGGAGCGGGGTTTTGGCCGGGGCCACGAACGGCGGAGGCAGGCTGCTCTGCCGTTGGTCGCTGGCTCTTCCGGGAAGATTTCGAACAATGTCAGCCGGGAGGCACAAGACGGCCATCAAGCCATCCGGCGTAGATCGGACAGTACCAAAAAAATATAATCCTGTTACCCCAATTTAGTCTGCAGTCAACAGATGTGTGACCACTCTCGTACCTTGTTGTAGATCTCTTAGTGTATTTCTTCAGATCAAAGAGATGTGTCGTTCTTAACATTATGCATTATCTACATCTTCAGCCACATCGTCTTCGGACTCACCGCAGCTGCTCTAACAAGGGAAGCATACACCAGAAGGGAGCTATAGTCCCCACTCAATAGTTCCCTACATCGAATGCGCGTGCCCGACATGGACAGCCACAACAACTGCAGGGCCATCGACAAGTCAGCACATGATGCTCACTCCTATGGATGGCGGCCAGATAGGTTGTACCCTCATCTTACTTGTGTGCAACATTTATGGCTTTGTTATTCATCTAAGCATGGAAAATAGATTATCACATTTCACTGTATATTCATGCTGACCTCTTACGGGTCTTGTTCAGGAGTTAACGTTGTTCCATAGTTATCATCCATTAGTCAATGCTATCCCACATGCTGGTGATTATAGTATTATACCACTTCTAGTATTACCTATGTTGTTCTTTAATACTTTTGTGTGCCATCTAGTTAATCTCGAGTACAAACGATACATATTCTGTAGCTTTCATCTGTGTTCTCCCTTTAGTTTTTGAGACCTGTTGCTGCTAGTTAACCCCAGTCCTACTATTTATGTCGTCTCCTATAGGCACTCATTACATAAATCTAACTACTAGTTGTCTTCCATGCATGTCAGATATAATTGCACACACTGATATATCCACGAGAACCTCACGGAGCAATGTAAATGCCAATAAACTTGATGTCAATGATACCCAATATGATGGAGCATGTAAAGGCGGTTCTTCAGAAGACTTGCAGAAAGATGATGAATCCTCTTCACCCCACAAGGTCCTTGCTCTAACTTGGCCTATGATATGGGTACAACATGCATATAATGTCCTGGAGTGTATCTACTTTGTTGCAATGCCATGTGCTTAGCATGTTGATCATGCATGTAAATATGTCATGCCTTCCTGTTTTTCAGTACCTATTCCATTCATGATAACATGTTTTCAAATTCAAGTATTGTTATTCTACTCTATCGCAATGCCATCTGCTTAATTTGGAATCATGCTTCTAAATATCTTATGCATTGCTATTCATCAGTATGTACTTCATCTGTCTACCATACCATGTTTTTTACATTGAAGTATTGTTCTAGTGCTTTGTTGCAATGCCATCTTAGTTTCCCAATCATACACGTGTATGTTGCCTTAGTTTTTTCTGTATTTATTCCACTAGCATACAGTTTTACATTCAATTAGTGTTTTTTTACTATGTTGTCCTGTTGTATCCCTAGCTCTTACACCATACTCCCTCTATCTGGATTACATGTTGCCGAAATGGATAAAAAGGATGTATCTAGAATTGAAATACGCCTAGACCCATACATTTTTTCCGGATGGACGGAATACATGTCAATATGTCATGCCTTTCTATTCTTCAGTACCTATTCCATCTCTCTGTTGTAGCATGTTTTATAATTAAAGCACCATTCTTCTATACAAGGCATGCAAGGGGAAGATGACTATGTTAGAATCTGAAGGGTTACAAACAAGGCCTTTGCAAAAGATCCAAACGCTAGGAGATAATAAATAAACTCCAGTTTTTATAGATACTGCTCCAGCACAGAGAAACCCAACTCCTACTGATAATAAGCAGATTCCAGTGGCCAAAGAACTAGTCCGCTCCAGTCCAGCAAAAATATGTCAACTCCATTCTAAGAAGTGTGTGTGTATCCTTGCATCATGAAATTTTGTAGCATGCTGATCATATTTTCTACATGTTTCTTACCCATCTATCTTTTAGAAAATAAGCTTAACAGATAGAAGAATTTATGTAATGGTATCGTCTGTGAGGAAAGATTCTTGCAGGAATTCTCTGTGCTCCAATGCAGATGTAAGTACCTGTTGTATATCACTATATTTTTACATCAACATGTATTTTCTTAATCGGCATGAATCCAACCTTTATCTGATCTAAAATAAGTTGTAAAAAAATGTTAAAGGCGCTAATGTTGATTTTTGTAAACAAAACTGCCTGGTTTGCATACTGAGATGCATGAGTGTACTATCTCATATCATGCATATTACTGAATTATAGTGCTGCTCTGGTTGCCCATTCATTCATTGTGTCAATGTTGCTTTCGTATTACCTTACCTGGCTGATGATAGCTATGCCATATTGTGTTAATTTGGTGTAGGCTAGTTGCCCAAACGTTGGTTGTGTCAATGTTGCTTTCCTATTATCTGACTTGGCCAACGATAGCAATGCTAGTGTATTAATTTGGTGCAGGCTGCTGAAGATAAGAAGACAAACTCTGAAAATAGCAAGGCAACCCCATTGTTTCTTTCCAATAATTCTAGGCCAGGTAATATGGCAATAACTCATGATTAATCTATTTGGTTCCCCTCCTAATTTATGTTATGATGCAGTGGTCGAGACACTCTCGACTATCAATAATACAAGCCTACCAAAATCGCCATCTGAATCTGTTTAGTATCCTCTATCTCGAATGCAACGCAAAAAAGTGTATGTTTGTGAACCAATTAATGGTTGAAGCAATGATGGAAATGGTGGAGGAATCAGAGGTGCAGAGTCGTGCGACACAACAACTGATCAATGTTTTCAGAGACAGTGTAGCAAAGCAGCAAGAACTTGCCCACATGCTTATGGGCGTCATCTGTGCTGAGGTTGCAGATTGTGACGTTGTAGATCATTAGGTTCTGTTCATTTATTTGCACTGTCATCAATCTTTGATTGCCCAGTGGATGCAATTTCCTGTAATATATGCTGGATGTGCAACGTTTTTACCTGTATGTCGTACCTTTGCTTCATCGGTTTTGGTCCTGTGCATAATTGCTCGTCATAATGGGCTCAAATTATCTAATTTGTCCTAAAGACATGTACAAACTTTAGTGGCCCATTAAGTTAATGGGCCGTTACGAGGCCGAAAGTTAATGGTCGGCACTCTTACCTCCCCGGTTGTTAACAGGCCGACATCGAAGCGGGCAACAGGTGGGCCCAATTGATTTCACCGGCCATTAACAAGCCATTACTAAGTTCGGGCTACATATGGCCCAACTATACTGTGGGCCTTTAGCAGGCCGAAAGAGACAACGGGCTTGTACTGGACCATTAAGAGCATGGGCCGCTAAGAGGCCGAAAGTCAGGTCGTATTATAAATGGCCCAACTGTGTTGTGGGCCTTTAGCAGGCCGAAAGAGAAACTAGGCTGGTATTGGACCATGAAGGGCATGGGCCGTTAAAAGGCCAAAACTCAGGTCCGACTACAAATGGCCCAACTCATTTATGGTCCGTTAATAGGCTGAAAGGCACACATGGCCGGTAATTGGCCCAACACTTAAATGGGTCGCTAAAAGCCCAAAACTCATGTCCAACTACAAATGGCCCAACTGATTTATGGGCCGTCAATAGGCTGAAAGCCACACCTGGCCAGAAATTGGCCCAACACTTAAATGGGTCGCTAAAAGGCCGAAACTCGGGTCCGACTACAAATGGCCCAACTGATTTATGGGCCATCAACAGGCTGAAGAAACACCGGGCCAGAAATTAGCCCAACATTTAAATGGGTCGCTAAAAGGCCGAAAGATGTACATCCTGAAAATTGGCCCATCCATTGAATGGGCCATTAACAGCCTGAAATCTCATCGGGCCGATATTGAGCCCAAATATATAGTGGGTTGTTAACGGGCTCGAACTGACGATGGGCTGCAATGGTGTCAAATCTTTAACGGGCCGTTGACGGGCCGAATTGCGACATCTCATATGGGCCATGGGCTTAAATGGACCTGACACAAGTAGGCCTTATATGGGCCGGCCTGCTAATTTTTACTGGGCCGGCCTTTTTCACCGGAATGGGCCACTGTTGGGCCATGCCACGTGTCGACCTATCATAGGCGCCTCTTGTCCAGTGAGTGGATGACATCTGTCCCAACATTACTAGGAAAAGGCCTACTAGTGGCGCACCAGTTTTGCCTACTAATGGCGCACTACTAGTGCGCCACTAGTACCACGCCACTAGTATTATATACTAATGGCACACCACTAGTGCACCATTAGTATCTGGTATACTAATGGCGCACCAAGCCGTGCGCCATTAGTATAGAGCAACATGTGCCATTAGTATGCCTCCCAGGGGGCCATATTTACCCATGTGCTTTGGCATACTAATGGCGCACTGTGGGGTGATGCGCCATTAGTATCCTTTGGCATACTAATGGTGCACTGCGGGGTGATGCGCCATTAGTATTAATATTAGGTTTTTTTACTTTTCTGATTTTTGCACAGGTTAGAAAATATATTATTGGACAGAATATAGATAGCACAACACAGCAACAGCAGATTCATCGAATACAATAGAAGATTAGTCTCCGAATACAATTCATCATATTAGTTTCCGAATTCAAAAGACCGAACAAAGATAGAACATTACAAGTCTCGGAGACCGTGAGTAGCGAGTTTGTCTTCACATACAAGTCGATATCGATCATCTAAACTACCATTACATAGAAGAGAGCTGTGGTCATCATGATGAGCATCATCGCGATGAAACTGGTCTTCATCCGGTTCCTCCAACGCTCCCTCCTCTCTCCCGCTAGATAGCGGGCGTATCTAGATTTCGCCTCCGCCCTAGTGGTGTACCCTTTGTAACTCTTATCGCTGAAACGATGAACCTGTCTCTGACACTCCTCCCAGTCATCGTAGACTCCGGGAACCATACCCTTGTACACGACATACGACGGCATCTCTATGCACAAGCCAAACAACAGACAATACATAAGCAATATATAAGTATGCAACAAAAGGATCAGAATAGAAAAGCAAGACATTAATAGCATGATTCATGGTCCTACTAATAAATAGCATCGATTACATCTAAGTTGAACGACTGTCCAAACCAAAGAGACATACAAGTTCATTAAAGTTTAATTACAACATGAGCTAATCGATGTTTCGGAACTACAAATAGCATCACTACTTTCGACTCGACTCATGGGACCGGAGCATGGATGAAGCCGCCGTCTTTCGTGATGGTCATGAAGTCGTGGGTGTTGTCAGCCTGCATTTGTAGCATTGTGTCTATCTCACTGTTGGACGGTTGATCTTTGAGGTAGAACTGCCCCGAGGTACGAAGGACATCTTGATGGATGATTTCTGCAAACTCCGGCTGGGTGCGAAAGAATTCTTGTCGGAGGTCCGTGTCCTGGATTGCCGCCAAGCTTGCGGCCCAATCTTTGACATTATTTGGTAGCAGAAGGTGATTATGGTCCCGTACGATCGCCCGCATGTGATGGAGGGCATAGTAGGCATCCTTCTAACCGCCAGGCAGATTCTTGACGCAGGGGAACGTCGTATTGTGGGTGAACACGTGTCTGCCGTACCTACGAACTGGCCTCTTAAAGGTGCCTCCAGATGTGGTGTAGCCGGGGAGAGCATCATCAAGAACTTTCTTGATATTTGTGTAGTCTATCTTGGAGCCACGGTACGGGTCGAAATACGTGGCCATGGAATATTTCGGGCTTAAGAGGATGAGTGTGCAATGTGTGTCACTACACAGACCACGGAATGTTAGGAAAAAAAAGAACGATGGAAATCTAAGAAATCATATGTTACGGGGCGGTGAGGGGGTGACTTACTCGGGAAAGTAAGGCACGAGGAAGTTATCCTTATCTGCGTTTGCCAGAATGACACCTTCGAGGTGTGAACTCGCGACTTGCCGGTCCCCAGCGCTGCCCAAGATCTTGGCACGCATGTAGAAGGGGTCGACTATCACGATGTCCGGGGTCTTGTCTCGAATGATCCGCATCTCCATACTCAGCGAAAACAACCGAACGAAGGTGTGGTGTAGCAGATAAAGGTTAAACATAGCAAAGATGTCATCAAACCGCAGGACGATCGTACCCCCGATGGCGCCATCCACAAAGCCCTTGCCCTCTGGCACCTTGGCCATGAAAACCGGGTATGCCACATCATTCTGGGAGAGACGCCACTTCTCCAAAGAAGGAACACTGCCATGCAGACTCCGCATAGCACCGGTTGCAGCATTGAGCATATTTGTCGGTAGCATCGCCCTACCCGCCACATGCACCCTCCTCGAGATATCCTTAGGTGAAGGTAGCCCATCCTGAGCATGGTCGTACTCAGTGCCGGCTGGCTCGCACCGGCGCCCTTGTTAGTCTTTTGTTTCCGTCCCTTGTTCTTAATCTGCTGTAATGGGACCGAGTTCTGCTCACAGACCGCCTTCTTGAGCATGTTGGGGCTGATAATATTTTGCACCTCAGCTATCTGAGGCTCGGTGAAGGCGGGAGCTGGAGGCGTCTCCTGAGAATTGAATGCCAGACGACGCCTGTTGCAATTGGATTTCTCCACCGTACCAGCTAGATCGTGGTCGTCTTGGTTGGGTTCTTGAGAAGGAGGCCCGCAGAACTCGTCACAGTACCCATGTTCGGCAAATTACTTATCGACGTTGGTAAATGTACCGTCGTCGTTGTCGTCATCGTCCGGATCCTGTGCCATATGCATGTCCGGATCCTGTGCCATAGGGATGTCCGGCATGTCCGGTAGCATTGCGGCGTTCTTGTCATGGCTTGGCGCCGGCACGACTGGCGGTCTTGTTTGTGGGGTGGTGTCCCCCGCCCCCAAATGAATCTGGCTCTTCGGCCAAAGCAGGGGCCAGTTTACGCGGGCGCTGAGGGTCATCTCATCTTCTTCGTCGGCCCCAGCGAGTCGAATGAAAGTAACAGCTCGTCGCAGCCTGGCAGCACCAGAACCAGTTCAACTCTATACACTATGGGTGGCATCGGATTACCGTGGAACATGGGGTTGCCCGGTTGAACGATTCTTCCCTTGGCAACATTAACCAACTCGCCGCCCACGAAGTGCAGGCCCTGCGAAAACATGTAGGGCGTCAGGGATGCCCAGTCAAAGGCAAGGAGATGAAGTCATCGACTGAGAGGCTTAGTTACCGTGATGCCCTCGAGCTCGGCTAATGTCGAGGCACCGCCAACGGCGGGCGTGCAACTGACGGAGGGGCCCCTTGCTGGCGAGGTGCCGACCGGCATACACCCGGGTGCATTAAGCTCCAATGCCCATGCCGGCACTGGAGACACGAATACCGCCTCCACCGGAGACACCAATGGCGCCGCCTGAGACACCAATGGCTCCGCCTACGCGTTGTGCGAGTTGCTGGCCGTGAAGCTAGGAACCGGGGGAGAGCCGGAGACACCAGTGGCGCCGCCTGAGACACCAATGGCTCCACCTGTGCGTTGTGTGAGTTGCTGGCCGTGAAGCTAGGAACCGGGGGAGGCCCTTGTTGGCCGCCCGCAATCCACGTCGTCAGCCCGTGAATCAACGTAGGCACCATGGCAGTGAGCGTCGTTCCCAGTTGTTGTTGCACTTGCTCTTGGATAATCTCTGGAATCCGCGCCACTTGTGCCTTGAGTGCTTCAACCTCGCGCGACTGGCTTTCTGAGCTGGTCTTTTGCTCCTTTCGCCCACCAGCGGTATAGTATGATGACCATTTTGTGGACAAGCCTTTGCCGGCCACACGACCAGCTGATGACAGCTTACTGAGCTTATCCTTGTTTTTCATTACATTCAACGCCGTATTTAAAGGGGTGTCGAAAGGGGATCTCTCAGACGACCCCGCGCTACTGCTTTCAGTGTCCTGCGGAAGGAACGTGAACCATTTAGAAATATTGGGGATTAATTAGAATGCAACCATATGGAGCTAATTACGCGGGGGTGTATTCCTTACCAGAACAAGCTCAAGCACCCTGGTCCTCGGATCCGTGGTAAGCTCCTTTGTTACTGAGTCCTCCTTGTACTGGGCCCTGACATAGTTCCTGGTCTGCTTGTCACGGTATTTCTCAAAGCAGGGCGGTAGGCCTTGCTCGGCATGCTCCGCGTCCTCCTTGTCCCATATAGGCTCCGCCACTCTGTAACCGTCGGAACCAAGTTGGTGGACCCCTAAGTTCAACTCCCGCATTTCTTTCCCCCACTGACTTGATTCGGAGGTTGCGCTGCTCTTGCACTTGATATTGAACTCTTTGTAGTCATCTTCGCTGATCAAAGGATATTTTGCCTTGATCTTCTCATAACTATCACCTTTTTCAATCATTGCCTTCACCGTGCTTCTCCAAGTAGACAGGGTCGTGCTCATCTTCGTGAGGGCGGCAATATTCACTTTATTCCCAAAGAGGCGTGTGTTTGCAAAGTCAGCGGGGAACTTGTATCATTCACGCAGCTTTGTGAAGAGGAGGCTGCGCAGATTCCCTCGGTCCTTATGCCTTAGGTTCTCGGTGTTGATCGAGACGGTGCTCCGGAGAATGCACCCGAGCTGAACCGAGTACCCCTTGACTAATTCTTTGGGCGTCATTGGATGCCCGTCGGAGTTCACTTCAGTAAATTCCTCCTTGATGGTGCCGAGCACGCTCGGGCGCCAGTCCTTCCGTTGCCTCTTCGGTTGGCTGCCATCTGTGTGTGCGCCGCCATCATCAGTGGTGGCATCCTCGGCGGCACCATCAATGGTGTCATCCCCGACGCCACTAGGGGTTGTGTAGTCAGGATCGATGTCTTCCGCGGCATCCTCATAGCGGTGAGGTTCTTCCTCCATCTCCTGGGACAGCTTCGAGAATTGCTTGCCGCCTGAACCGCCGGCCTCATCATTGTGGGCCATGTTTCGCTCTAAATAGGAAAAAAGTTTGGTCAAAAAGTTGGTTATTGTCAAGGAACAAGATCACGGTCTCATCATTTAGGGTTTTTCGACACCGAGGCATCCTAAAAGCTAAGCTTTTATCATTTAGGGTTTGTCGATGCCGAGGCACCCTAAAAGCCTAAGCGTACATCATTTAGGTTCTCATCGACACCGAGGCACCCTAAAAGCCAAGGTTTTATCATTTAGGGTTTGTCGACTCTAAGTTGGGCCTAATCACTTGGCTCTATTGCCACCTATGGTTTAATGCAAGAATAAAGGGGTAGTTGATCCTACTTAATTAAGTACTAAGATACCCCGGCCCATGCATTAGTAGCAAGTACCCCATATGTCCGATTTTTAGCAAAGTCATGCTAAAATTGACGGAAAATTTCAGCATGACCTTTGATGAAAATAGGACATATGGAGTACCCGAATTTGCCGAAACGGAAGTTAATCGACATTCCAGCAAACTCAAGGGCCTCTCAGGGTACCTGCAAAATCATCACGACACGAAGGTCGGAGACAAAACCCAGCAAACTAGCACCACAATGTGCCTCTACTTTCATATGGATGAAAAGGCCACAGACCATATGGTCCTCTGCTTTCATATGGACAAAAATCAGCTCAACTTATGTGAGCTTCCATTCCAGATCTAATAGGTCACCCAACAAAAAATCATCAATAGTTTAGCAAAGCACATAACAATAATGTTAAGCTACTGGAAATTCCAAAACAATAAAGTTCCAATTTAACTTACTGCAATCTGGCTTTGTATCTGCACTTTTGTGGTGATGCAGAGACCATCTTAGTGCATCAACAAAATTCAGTAAAATTCAGTAAAAGGTTAGCACTATTTGAATTAACTGAAAGCAGCACTATTTGAATTAACTGAAAGCAGCACTATTTGAATTAACTAAAAGCAGCAGTAAAATTCAGTAGTTTATTTCATAGAGTAAACATTAGCACTATTTGACAGTAAAAGGTTTTAGCTAATTTGAATTAACTGAAAGCAGCAGTACACCAGTAGTTATTAGGTGGAGTAGTAGTAGAAGGGAGGGACCTAAGCTAAGCTAGCACTAGCACTCTAGCAGGCAAGAGATATATTGCTAGTAAATTGGGGTTGTTGTGGGTGAGACAAGAGAGCATGTGGTGGTGCTCTGGTGGAAAGGGAATTATATGAAGTGTGCATGAATTCAGTAAAGCAGACCATAGTAGTTCCTTGGATCTTCTGTATATGAAGTGTGCATGAATTCAAGAAGGTGGCATTGCACATTTAGAGAACTAGTGAATTCACTAGAAGTAACAGATTCACCTAAAGCATAATTTAGATGGCATTAGTTGGAAAACATAATACAGCTTTTGCAGGGATCAAGTAGTTGGGTCATGGAAGTCAAATTAAAAAAACAGAGTGCAACAGTTTGGTAAAGATTCAAGACAAAGAGATGAGTAAGCCTGTATACAAAGTTACTCATGGTTTGTTCAATTCCAACTTATCATCCATTGGGCCTAAGTACGTATAAACAGGGTGTTGATGACAAATCTCATGTTCCCTGGACCATGTGTACATCAAGTACGCACGAATTCAGGAAGGTGGCATTGCACATATAACTAGTGGGTTCACAAGTAACAGATCTATCTAAAGCATAATGTGGAGGGTATTAGTTGGAGACCATAATACAGATTTGTAGGGCTCAAGTAGTTGGGGCATGGGAGTCAATTCAAAGATAAAGTGTTGGAACTCGGTAGAAATTAAAGATCAAGAGATGAGTAAGCATGCATACAGATACAAAATCACTTCATGGTATCTCCAATTCCAACTTTAGTGACCATGCTAGCTAGCTCTTCAGCTCTAGCCCAGCAGAGGAATCAGTATAAAGTAAGATGAAGAGGGGGGAATACAGTCACACATGAATAAGACTTGTGAAATTCTAATTCAGTTAGAGACACTCAGTCAGGCTGCTATGAACCCCAAATGTTACAAAAGTATCACACAGAATGAAAAAGTGCATTAGGAATTGGTGATGATGCAGGGTCATAATTTTGATTTGATAACCAGAGAAGATTCAGACATGGTTTGTGTATAAAAAAACAACAACAACAACAAAGCCTTTAGTCCCAAACAAGTTGGGGTAGGCTAGAGGTGAAACCCATAAGATCTCGCAACCAACTCATGGCTCTGGCACATGGATAGCAAGCTTCCACGCACCCCTGTCCATAGCTAGCTCTTTGTCGATACTCCAATCCTTCAGGTCTCTCTTAACGGACTCCTCCCATGTCAAAATCGGTCGACCCCGCCCTCTCTTGACATTCTCCGCACGCTTTAGCCGTCCGCTATGCACTGGAGCTTCTGGAGGCACGGACATTTTGCTCGACACGGACATCTTATCTCCGTCTCGCTCTTTTGAAGCATCTCGGCCTTCGCAGAGCTCAAAAACCTATTCACGATGCCTACAGTCATCGTGCGGACCATGGTCGCCTGCGGGGTAGAGCAAAATGATATTTTAGAACCAAGAAAAAATTTGGCATGACTTTCCCTAAAAATAGGACCAAAAAGAATGCATAGTGCCAAAATTCTCGCCGAAACGGAAATGAATCAACATTCCGGCAAAATATTGGCAACTATCGCATTTCAAATACCGGTACCTGCAAACACAAACATATATGCAACACCACAAACATATGCAACACCACGAACATACATAGATCTAGCTAGGCCATAAAAAGTGCATGTGCACGTTGTTGGAGGGAGAACAACATAAAGATAGCTTCCCCCTTACTTACCTATCAAAAAAGGTAATTTAACCACTTAATTTGGATGAATCTATGGTGCAAATGAGGTGAGGAGGAGGAGGCAGCCGAGACAAGCTTGGAGGAGGAGGTGGGGAGAATGAAGTGGGGAAAGTGAGTGGGTAGGTGTGGCTGTCCAAAATATCTAGCTGGTCCCAGGTTACTAATGGCGCACCACCTACAAATGCGCCATTAGTAACCCTGGTTACTAATGGCGCACCTGCTGGTGGTGCGCCATTAGTAGTTTTGCAAAAAAAATATACTAATGGCGCACCGAGGCACAGTGCGCCATTACTAGTTTAAACTAGTAATGGTGCACTATTCCTCGGTGCACCATTAGTAGTTTTGCCAAAAAACAGAATAAAAAATATAGTAGTGGCGCACTATGAGGCTGGTGCGCCATTACTAGTTAGAAGTAGTAATGGCGCACTGTGCCCTGGTGCGCCATTAGTATGTTTGGAAAAAAAATTGTTACTAGTAGCGCACCATGTGTCTGGTGCGCCATTAGTGTGAAAGACACTAATGGCGCACCAGCACATGGTGCGCCACTGCTATATAGTAGTGGCGCACCACATGTCTGGTGCACCATTAGTGGCCATTCCATCTATAGCCCTTTTCCTAGTAGTGCAATGGTGAGGAAACGCGTGTTTCCTCTGGCCAATGATGATTTTACACGTGGAAAATCCACATTGGTCCGGGCTGTTAACGGGTTATCGGATCCAAAACCGGACCCGATAGCTTAACGGCATTCGATCTGTTACAATGGATGCCACATGTCGGTCACCCTTGACGAAAGCACTTCTGTGACGCGCGATTTATCGTCATGGAAGTGGACACTTCCGTGATGATAATTTTCGTAATGTCATGGAACACTTCTACCACAGCACAGGTATGTTTATCTTGATTCTGTCATAAAATCATCATGGATGTACATGCATGACAAAAAATGCGACCTACTGTGACAAACAGGTATCATCACGGAAATGTATTTTTTTTGTAGTGATAGTTTGGACCCCCCGAGATCCGCCGGTTTTGACACCGACAGCCGCCACCCCATCGTCGTCCGCCGTGGCCGCTAGCCCACCGTTGACCACCGGCATCATCACCCACTCCGCCACCACCGCCCGCAGGAGGGAGGCGGAGGTGGAGACCCGCACGTGCGGCAGCGACCTTGTGCTACATCGAGTTCCTGCAGAAGGAGGAGGAGGAGCGCCTCGTCGAGCATGCAAAGAGCCTTACCGCCGTCGTGGCCGTGGCACACACCAACGCAGAGGCGAGGAATCAAGAGATCTACAAGGAGAACTACCGCTTCGAGTGGGGTAGTCTGGAGCGACAGAGGGCGTTCGAGGTGAGCGTCGCTGAAGGTGCAGCAGCGGCAGGCACCGTATTGTAGTTGTCCAGCTCGTCGGTAGCCTCCTCCTCCTCTTCCTCTCACTAAGCGCGCTCGGCAAAGGAGAGGCTGCAGGAAGTAGTACAAAACCCCTCCGTAGTAGTATTTAGGGGCTATTTTGTTCAGTTCATCTGACTATAGATTTGGTGGAACTATACAACATACTTAAAATTAGCTAGTATATATAGTTGAACTAGCTATTTCAGTACATGGTTGGCAACAATTGGGGAAAAGTTTGGTCGGTTCAGCTGTAAAGTTGAACAGTTTGTATAAATTAAGCACGACTACTTAATCTATGAATTAAATCTATGCTTACTTACTGAATTTTAGTTGCAAAAATTAGATAGTGCTAGTGATTTTAGCTGCATATTTTGACAAATCGCAGTGTTACAAGGATTGACAAATGGCAATGTTACTAGATCTACAAATGTCAATCTTTCTAGTTTGACAAACGGCAATATACCCAATATGATAGATGCAAATCTTACCGAATTATATGTATGTGGTTGCACACGGGTCATCCGAAAAAACTGTTTGCGTTGAAGGGAGGTAGAAATCCTGCTTGCCAAATTTTCTCTTGGCTTAGCGCTGAAGTCTCGCTTCGCATACCTTACTCAATCTGAACCGTTTGCGTTGAAGAGATGCACAAATCCTGCTCAACACATTTTCCCTTGGCTTACTGGGGAAGCTGTCAGTGTACATATGGGTGTTTTATCTAAAACGTTTGCGATGTTAGAGTGGCAGCTAGTTGTTTCAAAATGCCTTTGTTGAATATTATTTGAGTGTGCCTTCTCTCAAAATGGACATGAAAATTACCACAGCATGTCGGGTGCCATTCCACGATAGCATGCCAAGTTTCATGAATTTCAAACGAGTTCTGGATTTACTATATTTTAAAAACAAAGTATCTCAACGTTTTGTCGGCAGTCAATAGTGCTGGTGTTTGAAATTCATTCCCATTTCTTGCATGGGACCTAAGCATGCACCCAAGGGCACAAATTTGATTTTTCAACCAATTTATATGCACTGGAGCTTGTGCATGTAGTTGAAATTTGAATTATGCACATAAAATGCCTAGAAAACCGAGTTAATACATAAAAATGTCCAAACGAACCCCGAAAAATTCCAAAATTGAACACAACACTCATGTTGTTCTATGTTGACACTATAAATTTTTTGAAAGCGATAACAGGCAATGGGTATCGTTTCGTCCCCAAAGGTGGCACGTTCCCTACCGAAACCATCAAGCTTGTTGTGAGAAGCTCTGGTTTGTGAGAAGCTTATACCCAAACCTGCCCCAAATGGGACAAAAAAATTACCATGGCATGTTGGGTGCCATTCCATGATAGCATGCCAGGTTTCATGAACTTCAGACGAGTTTTGGATTTACTAGAATTTAAAAACCAGGTATCTCAATGTTTGCGGCCGAGTGACAGTGGCAGGGTGTTTGACATTCATTCCCATTTCTTGCATGGGGCCTAAGCATGCAACCAAGGACACATATTTGAATTTTCAACCAATTTATATGGATTATAGCATGTGCATGTAGTTCAAATTTTCAATATGCACATAAATGCATTGAAAACTCAATTAATGCATAAGTAATGTGCTAACGAACCCCAAAAATTCCAAAATTTAACACAACACTCATGTTGTTCTATGTTGACACTAGAGAAAAAATTTAAATCAAGAAGAGGCAACGGCTATCATTTGGTCCAGAAAGGTGAAACGTTCCCTACCGAAACTATCAGGCTTGTTGTGAGAAGCTCTGATTTGTGAGAAGCTTATACCCAAACCTGCCCCAAATGGGTCAAAAAATTTATGACGGCATGTTGATGCCGCTCCATGATAGCATGCCATGTTTCATGAATTACATACAAGTTTAGGATTTACTAGAATTTAAAAACCATGTATCTCAATGTTTGCGGCCGAGTGACGGTGGCAGGGTGTTTGACATTCATTCCCATTTCTTGCATGGGACCTAAGCATGCAACCAAGGACACATATTTGAATTTTCAACCAATTTATATGCATTAGAGCATGTGCATGTAGTTCCAATTTGAATTATGCACATAAATGCATTGAAAACTCAATTAATGCATAAGAAATGTGCTAACGAATCCCAAAAATTCCAAAATTTAACACAACACTCATGTTGTTCTATGTTGACACTAGAGAAAAAATTGAAATCGAGAAGAGGCAATGCATATCGTTTCGTCCAGAAAGGTGAAACATTCCCTACCGAAACCATCAGGCTTGTTGTGAGAAACTTATACCCAAACCTGCCTCAAATGGGACAAAAAATTTACGACACCATGTTGATGCCGCTCCATGATAGCATGTCGTGTTTCATGAATTACAGACGAGTTTTGGATTTACTACCATCTAAAAATCAGGTATCTCAATGTTTGTGGTCGAGTGACGGTGGCAGGGTGTTTGACATTCATTCCCATTTCTTGCTGGGACCTAAGCATGTAACCAAGGAGACAGATTTGAATTTTCAACCAATTTTTATGCATTAGAGCATGTGCATGTAGTTCAAATTTTAGTTATGCACATAAATGCATTGAAAGGTCAATTAATGCATAAAAATGTCCAAACGAACCCCGAAAAATTCCAAAATTTAACACAACACTATTGTTCTTCTATATTGACACTAGAGCAAAATTGAAATCAAGAAGAGGCAATGGATATCATTTCATCTTGAAAGGTGAAATGTTCTCTATCGTAACCATGAGGCTTGTTGCGAGAAGCTCTGGTTTGTGAGAAGCTTATACCCCAACCTGCCCCAATTGGGACAATATTTTTACCACTGCATGTTGCTGCCGTTCCATGATAGCATGTCAAGTTTCATGAATTTCAGACGAGTTTTTGATTTACTAGAATTTTAAAACCATGTATCTCAATGTTAGCGGCCGAGCGATGGTGGCAAAGGTGTTTAACATTCATTCCCATTTCTTGCATGGGACCTAAGGTTGCAACCAAGGACACACATTTGATTTTTCAACCCGTTTATATGCACTGGAGCATGTGCATGTAGTTCAAATTTGAATTATGCACATGAATGCATAGAAAACTCAATTAATGTATAAAAATGTCCACACGAACCCCGAAATATCCCAAAAAATTGCAAACACTCATGTTGTTCTATGTTGACACGAGAAAACTTTTGAAAGTAAGAAGATGCAACAAATATCATTTCGTCCCACAAGGTGGCACGTTCCCTACCAAAACCATCATGCTTGTTGTGAGAGAAGTTCTGGTTTGCGAGAAGCTTATACCATAACCTGGCCCAAATGGGACAATATTTTTTTACCCCAGCATCTTGATGTCGTTCCATAATAGCATGCCAAGGTTCATGAATTTCAAACAAGTTTTCTATTTAGTAGAATTACAAAAGCAAGTACCTCAACGTTTGCTGGAGAGCCACGGTGCCGTGGTGTTTGAAATTCATCCCCATTTCTTGAATGGGACGTAAGCATCAACCCATGGACACATATATCATTTTACAACCCATTTTGGTTCATCAGAGCATGTGCATGTGGTTTAATTTTGAATTGTGCACCTCAAATGCCTAGAAAACCAAGTTACCTTATAAAAATGTCCAAACGAACCCTGAATAATTCCAATTTTTTTGACGACACACCTATAGTTGCATGTTCACTACAGATAGAAGTTCTAGCAATTCAAACACCATCCTTTGCAGGTGTGACCCCATTATGTAATTCAAATCAAGCTGAAAAATTAAGTAGATCCCACATAGTTTATTATCACCAACCACGTGAGATGCAGTACAAAATATCATGGAGCACCATCGGTGTATAATATGCTTATGGCTTACGCGAGAAGGTTCGTTGGCTATAGTCCACAGCTGGCATGTTAAGCACACTAGCTCTCTCCCCAAATATCACTTCACTGTTCAATCGTCATTGGTGAAAGATGGGGACGTGGACAGTCCAAGCTATCTGAATCGTTTGTGATGTTCACATATCATACACAGTTCTGAATAAGGGACCATGCCTGATGACACTTTGCGCACCAGTTTTTTCGCTGAAGCGATTCCAAATTTTCGGCTTCCGCAGAAATATCTACCTCCCCGGACCCTCCCCCTTACCCAAAGCCACATTTCCCCTGTTTCCACCTTCCTTTCCAGGTTGAAACCTTCACTCCTTGATTGCAGCATTGCCCCCCTCGCCGGTGACCCTCCTTCACGCTGCTCGGCCTTGCCTATCCAGGCAGGTAATCCACACCCGACCCTCATCCTCCTCCTCCTTCCACATCCCACATGCCCCGACCGTCGGCGCGAGCGCGACGCCTTCCACCCAAATCACCGACCCCTCCACCAAATAAGCGCCGCCCTAAGCCATGGTGCACGCAGTATAGCCAGGATCTCAAGGAGCATTTGGAAGCGGAGAAGCAAATCGCGGTTGCACGCGCGGATGAGGTTTCAATGGCTGCCATTCATGCCGACCCCCAGATCTTGGAGGAGCACCTTGCCATTTTCTAGCTACGCCAGTTAAGCATGCTCGGTTTACCCGTTGCGAGTGTCGCTCCTGCCTTTCCTTAACAAATTCTAGTGAATTGTGCTATCTAATTTTACCACGCAATCTGTTGCTCTAGTGTATATGTTCTATATGTCGTGCAATGTGGTGCTCAGTTATTAACTGTTTGGTTAATTAGTTGTCATGTTCAGTTAACTGTTTGGTTCAATTCTGCAAATGTGATGTTCAATTCTTCAAGGTGCAATTTTGTATTGTCTTCCATGTGAGAAATAAATCAAAATTTTCTTTACAAAATACATGAGAAACAAATCCAATTGCTATATTTCCAAGTTGTCAAGTATGCTTGGTTTGGTTAACTGTTTGATCTTCTAGTATGTTATACATTGTGCAATGTGGTGCTCAGTTAACGTTTGGTTCATTTGTGTCGTGGTGTTTAGTTAACTGTTTGGTTCAATTATGCAATGCGATGTTTAATAGTTGTGGGTGCATTCTGTTATTGTATACCATGTGAGAAGTAAATCGAATTTCATTGTACTAAATACATGAGAAACAAATACAATTGCTATATTTCCTAGTTGTTAAGCATGCTTGGTTCTGTTAACCGTCTGATCTTATATTAGGAGTATGTTATATTATGCAATGTGGTGCTCAGTTAATGTTTGGTTCATTTGTTGTGGTGTTTAGTTAACTGCTTGGTTCAATTCTGCAACGCGATGTCCAATTGTCGTGGGTGGAATTTTGTATTGTTGTGCATGTGAGGAATAAATCGAATTTGGTTGCACTTAATACATGAGAAACATATACAAGTGTTATATTTCCTAGTTCTAATCATGCTTGGTTTGGATAAATGGGTTTTCCATGTGGCTTGAATTAATCTGACGAATCTGCAATGTGCTTATTTTTCATCAACCTATTTTACTAATAGCATGCGAACCTTTACTTAACCTGATGACTAACTACTTTATATGTGTTGCAGGGAAACAATGGGAAGCACTGAGGTTTACAATCGAGGTTAGCACGTGCATGGTCCGTGTCTAATAGCACATTATCATGCGATTGTACGAACCATTCTAATATTTAGGTTTTTAACAATTTGGTCTTGCACATGTAGGTCCTGCTGTCAAAGGTTTTGACCCACTGTTCGACCCTTTTTGCATATGGGGAAATGAGTTGTCCATGAATATCAATAAAGTCAAGAAACTCAGAAAGATTGTTAGGATAAAAAAATTGGCGACAAAAAATAACAAGATTTTTGTCTGCACAATGAAGAAGACATCAGTTCACTACAGGATGGTACTAACTATTATACCTTGCCTTTTTTTATTCCTTTGCCCCATTTCCAATATAGAGAAGATATTTATGCACATCCTTGTTTTCAGGCCTTTCCAAAGCAGTTAACTGATGATTACCTCTCAAACCACCTCTATGGTCAGGAGGCGAGGAAGGTTTTCATACAATGCCCACGGTTCAATATTGAAGTGTTCCTGAAGAGGACAAAGGATGGACGGTCAATCATCCACAAGCACTGGCCTAAAGTTGCAAAGACCTTCAACATCAATGAAGGCTCAATATTCGCCTTCCGCTTCAGCAGTTTTCCCAATGAGATGCATATGTCTATGTACCATCTATGATGCTAATTTCGAAAGGCTCTAGATGTTGCATGTGAAACTTAGTGTTGGTGCAGTTGTGTAATGGGGTAGCTGAGTGCTGAAGCTATATCATGTTGTACTCTGATGTATTTCTATTATGAAATCCTGCTTCCTTAATATGGGAATGAAATATATTATGTGTTTAATAGGAATGTCAATTAGATTAATAAATGGATTATTAATAACAGTGCAATTAGCCTGCTAATGGCGAATTAGCCTGCTAATTGGTTTTTGCTATTGCAAATGGTTATTGAGAAAATACCGTGGGCGATGGCCTAAGGCTACGCACACAGTTTCTAGGAATAAACCGTGTTGGATCGAGGAACAATCACACACGACATTCTCTTCAAAACTGTTTGCATTAGGCCACCTTGCGCAAACGTTTATCGCATAAAAACTGTGTGTGATGGACAACCTTTGCCACACAGTTTCTTCTACGCACCGTGTGTGATGCATTCAATAACGCAAAAAAATAAAAAATTTAATATTGTGTGTGATGGGAACGTCATCACAAACGATTTAACGGGGAAAATTGTGTGTGATGTACCTATGAACGGAAACATTTTCCTTGCAACGACTGTGTGGGATGTATATACGAACGAAAACATTTCACGGGGACTCACTGTGTTAGATGTACTTACGACCGGAAATGATTTCGCCTGTATAATTGTATTTTTTTAGCACTACTGTATTTATAACCATATTTGCTTGCTCGTCGGTCGCACATGACCTCATTTTTCCGAGTGTGTGTGCCAGGAGGGCATATCCCCAACGGTTTATGGGTCGTGTGGGAAGGACCTCCTAATCGCCCACACTCACTAGGCGACCATTGCAAATGCCATCGCGGAAAGGGGTTTAAAACCGTTTGTATAGCACCGACGCGTACCAGTGGTGGTTGGGTCCATACTCAAGGCGGGGTCCGTGATGACCCACAAGTATAGGGGACCTATTGTAGTCCTTTCGATGAGTAAGAGTGTCGAACCCAGCGAGGAGCAGAAGGAAATGACAAGCGGCTTTCAGCAAGGTATTATCTGCAAGCATTGAAATTATTGGTAACAAATAGTTGTGTGATAAGATGATTCGTAACAGGTAACAAGTAACAAAAGTAAACAAGGTGCATCAAGGTGTCCCAATCCTTTTTGTAGCAAAGTACAAGCCTGGACGAACTCTTATATAAAGCAAAGTGCTCCCGAGGACACATGGGAATTTTGTCAAGTTAGTTTTCATCATGCTCATATGATTCACGTTCGTTACTTTGATAATTTGATATGTGGGTGGAACAGTGCTTGGGTGCATGATTTAAATATTTTGTGTGATGAAGATAAAGCATAGCCAGACTATATGATTTTGTAGGGATAGCTTTATTTGGCCATGTTATTTTGAGAAGACATGATTGCTTTATTAGTATGCTTGAAGTATTATTGTTTTTATGTCAACATTAAACTTTTCTCTTGAATCTTTCGGATCTGAACATTCATGCCACAATAAAGAAAATTACGTGGATAAATATGTTAGGTAGCATTCCACATCAAAAATTCTGTTTTTATCATTTGCCTACTCAAGGATGAGCAGGAATTAAGCTTGGGGATGCTTGATACGTCTCCAACGTATCTATAATTTTTGATTGTTCCATGCTATTATATTATATATCTTGGATGTTTAATGGGCATTAATATGCTATTTTATATTATTTTTGGGACTAACCTATTAACCGAGGGCCAAGTGCTAGTTTCTATTTTTTTGCCTATTTTAGAGTTTTGCAAAAAAGGAATACCAAACAGAGTCCAAACGGAATGAAATCTTCACGATGATCTTTCTCTGACCGAAAGCAAACCAGAAGACTTGGAGATGAAGTCGGAGACGCAACGAGAAAGCCACGAGGCAGGAGGGCGCGCCCAGGGGGTAGGCGCACCCCCACCCTCGTGGGCCCCTTGTGGCTCCCCTGACCTAGTTCCTTCGCCTATATATACTCTTATACCCTAAAAACATTAGGGAGAGCCACGAAACCACTTTTCCACCACCGCAACCTTCTGTACCCATGAGATCCCATCTTGGGGCCTTTTCCGGTGTCTTGCCGGAGGGGCATTCAATCATGGAGGGCTTCTACATGAACACCATTACCTATCCGATGAAGCATGAGTAGTTTACCACAAACCTTCGGGTCCATAGTTATTAGCTAGATGACTTCTTCTCTCTCTTTGGTTCTCAATACCATGTTCTCCTAAATATTGCTATAGTCCTTCACTTATATCTTTTTAGAGCACGGCAGTGGTTTTATTTTATAGAAATTGTTGAACTCTCATGCTTCACTTATATTATTTTGAGAGTCTTTTAGAACAGCATGGTAATTTGCTTAGGTTATAAAATTAGTCCTAATATGATGGGCATCCAAGATGGTATAATAAAAACTTTCATATGAAGTGCATTGAATACTATGAGAAGTTTGATTCTTTCTGGTTGTTTTGAGATATGAAGATGGTGATATTAGAGTCATGCTAGTAGAGTAGTTGTGAATTTGAGAGATACTTGTGTTAAAGTTTGTGATTCCTGTAGCATGCACGTATGGTGAACCGTTATGTGATGAAGTTGGAGCATGATTTATTTATTGATTGTCTTCCTTATGAGTGGAGGTCGGGATCGCATGATGGTTAACTCCTACCAACCCTTCCCCTAGGAGCATGCGCGTAGTACTTTGTTTTGATGACTTGTAGATTATTGCAATAGGTATGTGAATTCTTTATGTCTAATGTTGAGTCCATGGATTATACGCACTCTAAACCTTCCACCATTGCTAGCCTATCTTGTGTCGTACAATTTTCACCGATACCATACACCCACCATATACCTTCCTCAAAACAGCCACCATACCTACCTATTATGGCATTTCCATAGCCATCCCGAGATATATTGCCATGCAACTTTCCACCATTCTGTTTATTATGACATGCTCCATCATTGTCATATTGGTTTGCATGATCATGTAGTTGACATCGTATTTATGGCAAAGCCACCGTTCATAAAAAAATTCATACATGTCACTCTTGAATCATTGCACATCCCGGTACACCGCCGAAGGCATTCACATAGAGTCATATTTTGTTCTAAGTATTGATTTGTAATTCTTGAGTTGTAAGTAAAAGTGTGATGATCTTCATTATTAGAGCATTGTCCCATGTAAGTAAAGGATGATGGAGACTTGATTCCCCCACAAGTCGGGATGAGACTCCAGACGAAAAAAAAGAGGTCATAGAAAAAAGAGAAGGTCCAAATAAAAAAATGAGAGAAAAGGAGAGAACGGGCAATGTTACTATCCTTTTTCCACACTTGTGCTTCAAAGTAGCACCATGATCTTCATGATAGAGAGTCTCCTATGGTGTCACTTTCATATACTAGTGGAAATTTTCATTATAGAACTTGGCTTGTATATTCCAATGATGGGCTTCCTCAAAATGCCCTAGGTCTTCATGAGCAAGCAAGTTGGATGCACACCCACTTAGTTTCTTTTTGAGCTTTCACACACTTATAGCTCTAGTGCATCCGTTGCATGGCAATCCGTACTCACTCACATTGATATCTATTGATGGGAATCTCCATAGCCCATTGATATGCCTAGTTGATGTGGGACTATCTTCTCCGTTTTTTCTTCTCCACAACCACCATTCTATTCCACCTGCAGTGCTATGTCCATGGCTCACGCTCATGTATTACGTGAAGACTGAAAAAGTTGAAAAATACTAAAGTATGAAACAATTGCTTGGTTGAAACCGGGGTTGTGCATGATTTAAATATTATGTGTGATGAAGATAGAGAATAGCCAGACTATATGATTTTGTAGGGATAGATTTCTTTGGCCATGTTATTTTGAGAAGACATGATTGCTTTGTTAGTATGCTTGAAGTATTATTGTTTTTATGTCAATATTAAACTTTTAGTCTTTCGGATCTGAACATTAATGCCACAATAAAGAAAATTACATGGATAAATATGTTAGGTAGCATTCCATATCAAAAATTATGTTTTTATCATTTACCTACTCGAGGACGAGTAGGAATTAAGCTTGGGGATGCTTGATACGTCTCCAACGTATCTATAATTTTTTATTGTTCCATGCTATTATATTATCTGTTTTGGATGTTTAATGGGCATTAATATGCTATTTTATATTATTTTTGGGACTAACGTATTAACCCAGGGCCTAGTGCAAGTTTCTATTTTTTGCCTATTTTAGAGTTTTGCAGAAAAGGGATAACAAACGGAATCCAAACGTAATGAAACCTCTGTGATGATCTTTCTTGGACCGAAAGGAAACCAGAAGACTTGCAGATGAAGTTAGACACACAATGAGGAAGCCACGAGGCAGGAGGGCGCACCCAGGGGGGTAGGCGCGCCCCCACCCTCGTGGGCCTCTCGTGGCTCCCCTGACCTAGTTCCTTCGCCTATATATACTCTTATACGCTAAAAACATTAGGGGGAGCCACAAAACCACTTTTCCACCGCTGCAACCTTTTATACCCATGAGATCCCATCTTGGGGCCTTTTCCGGCGTCCTGCCAGAGGGGGATTCGATCACGGAGGGCTTCTACATCAACACCATTACCTCTCCGATGAATCGTGGGTAGTTTACCATAGACCTTTGGGTCCATAGTTATTAGCTACATGGCTTCTTCTCTCTCTTTGATTCTCAATACCATGTTCTTCTCGATGTTCTTGGAGATCTATTTGATGTAATACTCTTTTGCGGTGTGTTTGCCGAGATCCAATGAATTGTGTATTCATGATCAAGATTATCTATGAATATTATTTGGTTCTTCTCTAAATTCTTATATGCATAATTTGATATCTTTGCAAGTCTCTTCGAATTATCGGTTTAGTTTAGCCTACCAGATTGATCATTCTTGCAATGGGAGAAGTGCTTAGCTTTGGGTTCAATCTTTTGGTGTCCTTTCCCAGTGACAGTAGGGGTAGCAAGGCACGTATTGTATTGTTACCATCGAGGATAACAAGATGGGGTTTTCATCATATTGCTTGAGTTAATTCCTCTACATCATGTCATCTTGCTTAATGTGTTACTCCGTTCTTTATGAACTTAATACTCTAGATGCATGCTGGATATCGGTCGATGTGTGGAGTAATAGTAGTAGATGCAGGCAGGAGTCAGTCTACTTGACATGGACGCGATGCCTATGTTCATGATCATTGCCTTAGATGTCGTCATAATTATGCACTTTTCTACAATTGCTCGGTAGTAATTTGTTCACCCACCGTAATATATGCTATCTTGAGAGAAGCCACTAGTGAAACCTATGGCCCTCAGGTCTCTTTTCCATTATATTGAATCTCATTTACATCTTGCTAGTTTCCGATCTACTATTTTGCAATCTTTACTTTCCAATCTATAAACCAAAAATACCAAAAATATTTACTTTACCGTTTATTTATCTCAATCAGATCTCACTTTTGCGAGTGACCATGAAGGGATTGACAACCCCTTTATCGTATTGGTTACAAGTTGTTGATTGTTTGTGCAGGTATTCGGTGACTTGTGTGTCGTCTCCTACTGGATTGATACCTTGGTTCTCAAAACTGAGGGAAATACTTACGCTACTTTGCTGCATCACCCTTTCCTCTTCAAGGGAAAATCAGCGCAAGCTCAAGAGGTAGCATGCTTCGTCCCGAAAGTTTCCTTCTGATTTTTTTCCAGGTCAAAACACACCATATAGCAGAAGATGGGCGTCGGGGGCCTGCCAGGGGGCCCACAAGACTGTAGGGCGCGCCCTCCACACTTGTGGATGGCAGGTGGCCCCCCTCTGGTGCTTTCTTCGCCCAATATTTTTATACATTCCAAAAATATTCTCCATGAAGTTTCAGGACTTTTGGAGTTGTGCAGAATAGGTCTCTAATAATTGCTCCTTTTCCAGTCTAGAATTCTAGCTGCCGGCATTCTCCCTCTTCATGTAAACCTTATGAAATAAGAGAGAATAGGCATAAGTATTGTGATATAATGTGTAATAATAGCCCATAATGCAATAAATATCAATATAAAAGTATGATGCAAAATGGACGTATCAACTCCCCCAAGCTTAGACCTCGCTTGTCCTCAAGCAAAAGCCGATATCGAGAAATATGTCCACAAGTTTAGGGATAGATGTGTCGATAAAATACAATACAGACATGAGGGCATCATGATCATCTTTAGAACAGCAATATATATTGTCATATAATTTCTTATGCTAAAGTAACAATTCATTCACAAGGTAAAGTATGAATCAGAAACTTCATTGAAAACTAATAAACTATGATCTCAGCCATTGAATCAATTGCAATTTGCCATAACATCACAAAGAGTCAATATAAGAGCTTTTTAGCAAGTCCACATACTCAACTATCATTTAGTCTTTAACAATTGCTAACACTCACGCGATACTTATGGGTACAAAGTTTCAATCGGACACAGAGAAAGATATGGGCTTATAGTTTCGCCTCCCAACCTTTTACCTCAAGGGTAATGTCAACAATAATACTTTATGAAAACCTACTTCTGAGTGGATATATATATATATAGTGCTTGCCAAAGGAAAAAGTGTAAAAGGGAAAGGTGAAGATCACCATTGATCTTGTATAAGGGTAGAAGGTAAAGATAAAAGATAGGCCCTTCGCAGAGGGAAGCAGAAGTTGTCATGCGCTTTTATTGTTGGATGCACAAAATCTTAATGCAAAAGGACATCACTTTATATTGCCGCTTGTGATAAAGAACTTTATTATGCAGTTCGTTGCTTTTATTTCTTCCATATCACAAGTTCGTATAAAGCTTATTTTCTTCACACTGATAGATCATACATATTTAGAGAGCAATTTTTATTGCTTGCACCGATGACAACATACTTGAAGGATCTTACTCGATCCATAGGTAGGTATGGTGGACTCTCATGGCAAAATTGGTTTAAGGGGTGTTTGGAAGCACAAGTAGTGTCTCTACTTGGTGCAAAGAATTTGGCTAGCATGAGAGGGAAAGGCAAGCTCAACATGTTGGATGATCCATGACAATATAACTTCTATTTGGATATAAGAAAACATAACCCATTATGTTGTCTTCCTTGTCCAACATCAACTTTTTAGCATGTCATATTTAATGAGTGCTCACAATCACAAAAGATGTCAAAGATAGTATATTTATATGTAAAACCTCTCTTTCTTTATTACTTCCTATTAATTGCAGCAATGACCAAAACTATGTTTGTCAACTCTCAACAACTTTTATTCATCATACTCTTTATATGTGAAGTCATTACTCTCCATAAGATCAATATACGATCTTTTTATTTCTTTTTATTCTTTCTTGAATTCCCTCAAGATCATAGCAAGATAGCAAAGCCCTCAACTCAAACCTACTCTTTATTATATATAACTCATGGACTCGAATACATAGATAGAGATAAAAACAAAACTCAAAGCTAGATCATACTAAAACTTTATTCTACTATATCAAGAGATAACAAGGATCGAACTAAGAAAAAGATAAAGATAGAGGTGTGATGGTGATATGATACTGGGGCACCTCCCCAAAGCCTGGCAATTGCCAAGGCGAGTGCCCATACCCATGTATTTATGTCTCTTTCTTCGGAGGTGGTGATGATGGAGTTGTTGATGATGTAGGCTTGTTGTCCATCTTCCAGGGGCATAGGCTCACCATTGAAGAAGGAGGAACGGGTCTCCGGGATCCTCAAATCTGCAGCCAAACTCATCCTCTTGAATCTATATTCATACTCACAGTTTTGGTTTTGCATGTCATAGATCTGGGCTTGGAGATGCTCGATTTTCTCATGAAGCTTGAAGATGGCCTCCCCGATGTTCTTGGCATCCAACTTGTGATTGTTGGTGAACTTCGCGATCATCATGTGATTGGTGTTGAGTCCATGTTTGACCATCCCTTGGCACTAGAAAACTTGCTGCTCCATTGCTTTGAGTCTTGTCTTTAAGCTTCCGGTCTTCTTCCGCCCCTCAACATCACGGATGTGCAGCACCCCCTCACGCATCTCAATGGTGTGAGGGTGTTGCAGCACCTCCGCGAGGTAAGGGTTGATGACCTTCTTGAAAAACTTGTCCTTGGGGGCGCTTGGAGACGTCATGGTGATCTAGATCTGTCAGAAAAACAACTCGAAACAAAAACAGAGGATTTTGTCATAGTACGGTGGTCAAAGCCTTCGGGAGATTATATAATGAATTTTTACCGATAAAAAGAAGTATTGTGCAAGAAAACAGATTCCAGGGGGCACACGAGGTGGCCACAAGGCAGGGGCGTGCCCAGGGGGTAGGGTGCGCCCTCCACCCTTGTGGTCTCTTCGTGTCTCTTTCGGACTACATTTAATTTTCCTAATTTTTTAAAAATTCCAAAATGGAGAAAAATTTCTACTAGAACAGTTTTGGAGCCGGTTTACTTACCGTACCACATGCCTATTCCTTTTCGGAGTCTGAAACGGTCTGGAAAGTGTCCCTTATGTAGTCCTCCGGTGTTACGGTGTCAATTATATTTCTCTCAACATTTATGGTAGTACCTGAGATATAATGTTTGATTATTTGACCGTTTACCACCTTTGGGTTTGTGCCTTCAGCGTTGTTGATTTTTATGGCACCGGAATGATAGACCTCCTCGATAATGTAAGGACCTTCCCATTTAGAGAGAAGCTTTCCTGCAAAAAATCTTAAACGAGAGTTGTCGTGGATTTAACACGACAGATGCCCTTGCAAAAGGACATAGGTGTGGAGCCATCGCAGCTAGGTTAGCTTAAAGGGGTTGAACAGGACAAAGGACACAGAGAGTTTACCCAGGTTTGTCCCCTCTCAATGAGGTAAAAGCCTACTCCTGCTTTCGATTGTATTGCTTCTGTTTCGATTACTAGGGAGCGAATACGCTTGACCTAGTACTCGATTGACTGTTTTCTTGAGTTAACCCGCCACCGGGTCACCCCTTATATATAGGTTGGCGCCCTGCAGCTTACAGAGTCCCGGCTGGCTCACACAAACATGACCAGCTCGGTTTCTAACTAAGCTTGCCTTATAGAGCAAGTTAAACATGTGGCGGCTCATCTTTTTGCGCCTTGAGTCGCCTCCGGGCCTTGGGCCTTCAACAAGCTTGATCCATGAACCGCCAGCTTCATGCTTAAGTCACCTATGGCATGACCCGGTCCCTCCTAGGCGGGTCATACCTAGGAGTTATATCCCCAACATTGTGTCGTCCAGCACAGCCCAAGCTCTGCCGCCGTCATCCCCAGCATCCTCAACTCCGGCCGCTGCATCACCCTGATCGTGTCCAGAAATCGCGGCGTCCCTCCGCTGTACATCAGCACCAACAGGTACCTTTCCTGCTTGATCTTAGATCTGCACTAGGGTTCCCTCCATTCATCGAAGTTCTTCGGCGTTCATCAACAACTTCCCCAGCGTCCCTTTGCTGATGACTTGTTTCATCCAACCGTAGTATAGGTTTAGTGTGGCAGCAGTTTTAGCCCTTGTTTCAAAACACACATGCGTTCCGTCTGCTGAAACGCAACTTCCAGCTCGCATGTTCTTCGGCCACTGTAACTAGGTTAAACTTTATTTTTCATTTTCGACCTGTTGTAGATCCAAAATTGTAGAACCAATCCGTGGAACCTATTTACTTAACACTTAGTAAAATTCAGCCCTATTCCAGATCTGTAGGCATTAGCTCCTCATGGTGATTTAAATGACAACCTGTAACCCGCCAAATGCTGTCGGCTTAACTTTGACTCTTTTTAAACCGCCAATGCAACATTCTGACATAACCCGGCTATCCTTGCCGGTTTAATCATATCAACCTTTATAGCACTTATTCTTGTTGAATATCAATTATTCTTGCCTTGCACATCTGTCCTCAAATCGCTTGCCGGCTTAACATCATATTCTTAACCCGGCAATCCCTTTTCTTCTAGGCTTTTTATCAACAAAAATGACAAAAATTGTTACTTCATGCAATTGGGTTGTGTCCACTATCACAGAGGAAGCTCTGAATGACCATGTCAAGGTGGGTGTCTTAGCCCCAAAAGAGGATATCCATTGGAGGGTTCCTGGAGATGAAGCCAGACCCGCCCAAAGAGGGTGAAGTTGTAGTTTTCACTGATCACATGCTTCGTGGGTTCACCCCACCTGGCTCAAGATTATTTTGTGACATGCTGCATTTTTTCAAACTCTATCCTCAAGACATCGGGCCCAACTCTGTTTCAAACATCTGCAACTTTCAAGTGTTCTGTGAAGTGTATCTCCAACAAGAGCCCAACGTAGAACTGTTCAGGGAATTCTACTATTTGAACCGGCAAACCGAGTTCACGGATGGGCCTAGCTTAGAACTTGGTGGCATTTCCATTCAGAGGCAGAAGGAAGCCACATTCCCTGCCGCCTCACCTCCCAGTCATCCTAAGGACTGGAACCAGACGTGGTTTTACTGTCAAGATACGTCTCCAGCAGGCGAAAATCCTCTGTCGGGTTTCCGTGAAACCCAGCTTAGCAACAGACATCATCTCCCAGAGCAGATCAGCATAGAAGCTCCTGCCAAATATATGCCTATTTTCTCTAAGATTAGGGCCTTAATGGCCAATGGTCTGACTGGAATCAACCTAGTGCGATGTTGGGTCGCATGGAGGATCTTACCCTTAAGCCGCCGGCCTGGCTTAATGTGTGAATATACTGGTAGCATCAAAGATCCCCAACACCATTGCCAAATAGAAATGGATGATGACGCTATCAATACAATGACCAAGTCCCTGCTTAATGAGAGTTGGAAGAATTGCAGCAAGACCGGTCTAGCTCCTTTTTACACCCTCAACAAAGCTCCAGATGTAAGTACTTCAAAAAATCCATTTATTCATTATTTGTCAATCTTCTTTCTCATTCTTACTTTAAACTTCTGCAGGTTGACTCCTCTTTTTGGAAGAAGAAACTCCACGATAAGCCAGCCAAAAAGGCCAGGACAAAGAACAATGTTGTCAAGAAGCCTTCCAAAAAGAAGACCAACATCGCAGAGCAGCTTGCTTTGGATGACTCTGAGTCGGAGGTAGAACTTGACTCCCATGGCTCATTTTTTAATCATCTTATTAACACTAATAACCATCAGGACGAAGCGGAGGCCAGCAACGCAGATGGCGAAGAGGTAACTATCCTTTCCTTCGACTCAGAGCCTCTGCCGAGACAGAGAACTCGACAAGCGAGCCGAAAAGTAAGGTTTTCTCACCCCTTATCTTACTTGGATCCCAACTTTCTTTTGAAGAAACAACAACATGAGGTTCGCTGCATGACCCGGAACAGCGGCGGTAGGATTCTCTCCTCCGGCTTACCCAACACGCCGGCTCCTTGCAAATGCATATCAGAGGTTTCACAGCTTTCTGATTTAGCTTTTCAAAGGTGGGTCTCGTTCGACAACCCCTTAGCCATTCTAATTCAAACTATCAGGGTACTTCAAATTCTTCTTCTGGTGACTCAACGGGAACTCATATCCCGGCTTTCAAGATTGCCCCTGGGTAACAATTCTTACCTTCATTGTTCTAATTTTGTAAACATGCATATTGATCTCTTCATTTTTCTTTTGTCAGCGAAATGGCCAAGCCAAGCAAGAAGACCAAAATAAATAATACGGTTGAGGACCCCAAGGAGCACGAGCCGGAACAGCAAATGCCAGAGTTTGAAGCTTCATTTTAGAATCTTGAAAACCCTGCTGACGAGCTGCCACCAGTAATCACAGAGGCCTCTATGGACCCCATGACTATTGATGCATCAGGTGCTAAGCCGCCAAGCCCTGCCAAGCCTACTGAAGAGGCTAAAGATGTTGTGGTCACCTGTACCAGGTACAATGAACCGGGAAATCCCACGGTGCTGGCCAAACATACTGCCAAGGAAGAATTTTCAGCTGCTGAAAAGGCAAGTGGAAATGGGACTTGGAGAGTTATGCTCAAGAGATTCACGCGAGTTATCTGAACCGCCTTCATACAAGTCATGACTTTGAAGCCATCTTAGTCAATCTTATGAAGGAGAGCTTTGAGGTAAGCACGAATAAAACCTTCTTATATAAGTATATGTCTGTCAGCCTCCAAGTCTACTATATTTGAAAGAATTGAATATGTTGTAGACTTTTAAAATGCCTTTTTTGATCTTGTAGCTATACCATTGCAATTTGTAACTTCTGAATCATAACCCATAGCCCCCAAGGGCCGGCTTAAAAGTGGAAAGTCAAGCCGGGTCTTCAAGTTGTAGTACAAAAATCCACATATGTAGCCCCCAAGGGTCGGCTTAAGCTGCAGAGCTAAGCTGGGACTTCTTATGATATTTTATGAACAAATTCAAATGTAGCCCCCAAGGGCCGGCTTAGTCTTCATAGCTAAACTGGGTCATTAAAGATTTGCCTTAAAAGAGCAACGTGCATTAGCCCCCAAGTGCCAAGTAAAATACTTGTATTATGCTTGGGACTTCCAAGAAGAAGATCATAATATTGTCTGTCTCTGTTCATTGCAGGCTAAGAAAGAATCTCAAGTCACTAACCTGCAGCAGAGAATCAACTCCCAACAATCTGAAACTTCCAAAGCCAAATCAAAATTGGAAACCGCTTTGGAAAACACTGAAAAGATGAAGAAGGATTTCAGTGCTGAGAGAGCCGGCTGGGATACTGAAAAGGCACCTCTATTAAAAAGAGCTGAAGATGTTGAGGTTGCTCTTAAGCCGGTGACTGACGAGTTATCCGGCTTAAAGCATCAAATCAATAGCATGACAGCCGCCATCTTTGGTAAGTAACATTGTACCTTAATCTTTTAACACCAATGTTTAACAATCAGTAGTCGGTTCATCAATATATTTCCCAATGCAGGTTCTAGAAGTTCCAAGCTGGGTCAAGATATGCGCGTCAAACTAAAAGCCGCATATACCCTGGTGGAGCAGTTGTACATTGGTGCTCAACGGGCTATCTCTGTCGCCTCTCATAAGAAGCAACCACCTTCTCTCATCAAGAAAGTGTTGAAATTTTCTGTGTTGCCACAGAGGGTTGAAGAGCTAAAGCTCTCAGCTGCTCGAGCCGGTGCCATCACTGCACTAAGCCGGGAAAAAGCATGGCAAGCAGAGCTTGACCCGGAAGAGTTAGCCAGCAGTTGCCCAAGGCTCAAAGAAGACGGATCTCCCTTTTAAGCAGTAGATTTTATCAAGTGTGTAAAAGAAATGCGCCCTTTCGCAAGCCAGCCAGCGGAGGAGACAGACTTGTCCAAATACCAGGCGGCATATACCAAGGAGAACACAAGAGTGCCAGCGCTGGTTCATGATGCCACAGACCTTATCCCGCCAACACGTAAGCATACCTTCGCCCCTGATATTGACCTGTCAAGCCTTATAGATGATGAGGTTGTATTCAGAGCTTTGACTGGGATCAACTAGGCTACATCTAACTTCCAGCCAATGGGTGAAGAATAAGAAGATGAATCGGTGCACGATGACTTGGAGTCGTCAACATGCCCAGATCAGGATAGCTGATCCCATGTGGCGGCCTACCAACTTCATGATGATACTTTTTGCCTCAAAACACTAATCATTTGGGCTAGCCTTGTAATGGGCTAGTTGAAAACAATGATCTTCCATGCCATCATGCATGTTTTGATGTTTTGAATCATGTTAAATCATCGTTCTAATGTATGAAGATCCATAGTTTATGCTTAACCATATTGATTCATCAGACGATTCATAACAAATAATGTTGTGCTGCCTACATGTGCACAAATAAATAACATGTGCCCTGGCGGTTTACCCCAGGGCGGGTTATATTGCTCAACACAATATGTTCTGATGACTTTAGAAGTCTTATAATCAGGGCGGGTTATCAAAACCTCGCATATTCATATACAACAAGTAAAACATACCTATGAAATCAGTTCATACTGTCGGCTTACATCGCCATATCCAATGAGGATGAAAGTTCCATGGCTTAGAGCATATAACTCCAAGTGTGTAATCCAAATATACTGGCGACTTATGATCCAAAGCCAGAACGGGTTATCGATGCCCCAGATATGCTAAAAAATGATCCATAATGATTAAGGCTACGTGGCTTAAATCGTTTTAAACCATATGTCAATAGTGAACAAAATTCTAAAATCAGTAAAAAAAACAAGGATTTCATAGGCTGCCAAGCCTCAATATCAAGTGTTGTTCATGGGCCACACAACCACTAGGTTAATCCTTCATCCAAACCTGTAAGCCGGGCCTCACATGACCAACCGCCATTTTAACTTTAGACGAGTTCAAGGTCTTTATAAGATTGACTGTCATGAGTATAGCGAGCCATTCCAGGATTACCTGGGTGGAGTGGCAGACAAACAAGGCAGGATAAACTGGAATTTTGCTGGTTTACACCTCGCATACTAGCCAATCAAAAGGGGTTAACAAAACTATGTTCATTGAACAGGGAGCCCCCAAGTGATGTATAGTGAGACCTTAAGGCAGTATACCTATGTTTGAACTATGCAGTGCAACAAGTTCTCTTTGGTAACCTTTAACTTGGGAAATAAGCCACCAAGAGATTTGCAACAAGGCGTATAAGCCGGATCAATAGGGTATTCATAGCTATGCTCAATCAGCAGGAAGCCCCCAAGTAATTTTTAACAAGGCGTGCAAGCCGGATCAAGAGGGTAGTCATAGCTATGCGCAATGAGCAGGAAGCCCCCAAGTGATCTTATGAATTGATAATAAAGACTCAGGTATTCAGAAATGGAATGATAGAGGCCCTGAATTATCAGGGATGTCGACTTTATTATACTTGTTCATAATATATACATGGAATAAAAATATGTACAACACAAGAGCCAATGGCTCAGGTGTAATAAGGCCGAAGATGAGCAATGTTCCAAGGCCGGTGAGTCTCCTCCTCCGATGTGTGTGAGTCTTTGTGGTCTCAGATATCGATGAGATAGTACAACCCATTGTTCAAGTTTTTGCTGACCACAAAAGGCCCTTCCCAAGGTGGGGATAATTTGTGCATATCTGTCTGATCTTGGATGAGCCGGAGCACCAAGTCACCTTCTTCAAAGGTCCGGGTCTTAACCCGGTGGCTATGATAATGGCGCAGATCTTATTGGTATATTGTCGAACGATCCGCCACAAGATCATGCTCTTCATCCAACAAGTCAAGAGCATCCTGATGTGCTTTTTCATTATCAGCTTCAACATAAACCGCCACACGGGGCAAGTCGTGATGTATATCACTGGGAAGAACCACCTTTGCTCCGTAAACCATGAAGAAAGGTGTATAACCCGTGGATCTGTTGGGGGTAGTATTGATACTCCAAAGCACTGAGGGTAACTCCTCAACCCAACAACCTGGCATCCTCTACAAAGGGACCATAAGCCGGGGTTTTATACCTCTCAAAAATTCTTGGTTGGCCCTTTCAGCTTGACCATTAGACTGGGGGTGAGCCACTGATGAGACATCAAGACGAATATGCTCTTGTTGACAGAATTCTTTCATAGCACCCTTAGACAGGTTAGTGCTGTTGGAAATATGCCCTAGAGGCAATAATAAATTGATTATTATTATATTTCCTTGTTCATGATAATCGTTTATTATCCATGCTAGAATTGTATTGATAGGAAACTCAGATACATGTGTGGATACATAGACAACACCATGTCCCTAGTAAGCCTCTAGTTGACTAGCTCGTTAATCAATAGATGGTTACGGTTTCCTGACCATGGACATTGGATGTCGTTGATAACGGGATCACATCATTAGGAGAATGATGTGATGGACAAGACCCAATCCTAAGCCTAGCACAAGATCATGTAGTTCGTATGCTAAAGCTTTTCTAATGTCAAGTATCATTTCCTTAGACCATGAGATTGTGCAACTCCCGGATACCGTAGGAGTGCTTTGGGTGTGCCAAACGTCACAACGTAACTGGGTGGCTATAAAGGTACACTACGGGTATCTTTGAAAGTGTCTGTTGGGTTGGCACGAATCGAGATTGGGATTTGTCACTCCGTGTAAACGGAGAGGTATCTCTGGGCCCACTCGGTAGGACATCATCATAATGTGCACAATGTGACCAAGGGGTTGATCACGGGATGATGTGTTACGGAACGAGTAAAGAGACTTGCCGGTAACGAGATTGAACAAGGTATCGGTATACCGACGATCGAATCTCGGGCAAGTACCATACCGCTAGACAAAGGGAATTGTATACGGGATTGATTGAGTCCTTGACATCGTGGTTCATCCGATGAGATCATCGTGGAACATGTGGGAGCCAACATGGGTATCCAGATCCCGCTGTTGGTTATTGACCGGAGAACATCTCGGTCATGACTACATGTCTCCCGAACCCGTAGGGTCTACACACTTAAGGTTCGATGACGCTAGGGTTATAAAGGAAGTTTGTATGTGGTTACCGAATGTTGTTCGGAGTCCCGGATGAGATCCCGGACGTCACGAGGAGTTCCGGAATGGTCCGGAGGTAAAGATTTATATATAGGAAGTCCTATTTCGGCCATCGGGACAAGTTTCGGGGTCATCGGTATTGTACCGGGACCACCGGAAGGGTCCCGGGGGCCCACCGGGTGGGGCCACCTGCCCCGGGGGGCCACATGGGCTGTAGGGGGTGCGCCTTGGCCTACATGGGCCAAGGGCACCAGCCCCAAGAGGCCCATGCGCCTAGGGAACCCTAGAGGGAAGAGTCCTAAAGGGGGAAGGCACCTCCGAGGTGCCTTGGGGAGGATGGACTCCTCCCCCCCTCTTGGCCGCACCCCTTTCTTGGAGTAAGGGGCAAGGCTGCGCCTCCCCCCTCTCCCCTGCCCCTATATATAGTGGAGGGGAGGGAGGGCATCCATACCTGAGCCCTTGGCGCCTCCCTCCCTCCCGTGACACCTCCTCCTCTCCCGTAGGTGCTTGGCGAAGCCCTGCAGGATTGCCACGCTCCTCCATCACCACCATGCCGTTGTGCTGCTGCTGGATGGAGTCTTCCTCAACCTCTCCCTCTCTCCTTGCTGGATCAAGGCGTGGGAGACATCGTCGAGCTGTACGTGTGTTGAACGCGGAGGTGCTGTCCGTTCGGCACTAGATCATCGGTGATTTGGATCACGACGAGTACGACTCCATCAACCCCGTTCACTTGAACGCTTCCGCTTAGCGATCTACAAGGGTATGTAGATGCACTCTCCTTTCTACTCGTTGCTGGTCTCTCCATAGATAGATCTTGGTGACACGTAGGAAAATTTTGAATTTCTGCTACGTTCCCCAACAGTGGTATCAGAGCCAGGTTTATTGCGTAGATTCTTTGCACGAGTAGAACACAAAGTAGTTGTGGGCGTCGATATTGTTCAATATGCTTGCCGTTACTAGTCTTATCTTGATTCGGCGGCATCGTGGGATGAAGCGGCCCGGACCAACCTTACACGTACGCTTACGTGAGACCGGTTCCACCGACAAACATGGACTAGTTGCATAAGGTGGCTGGCGGGTGTCTGTCTCTCCCACTTTAGTCGGATCGGATTCGATGAAAAGGGTCCTTATGAAGGGTAAATAGCAATTGGCATATCACGTTGTGGTTCATGCGTAGGTAAGAAACGTTCTTGCTAGAAACCCATAGCAGCCACGTAAAACATGCAAACAGCAATTAGAGGACGTCTAACTTGTTTTTGCAGGGTATGCTATGTGATGTGATATGGCCAAAGGATGTGATGAATGATATATGTGATGTATGAGATTGATCATGTTCTTATAATAGGAATCACGACTTGCATGTCGATGAGTATGACAACCGGCAGGAGCCATAGGAGTTGTCTTAATTTATTTGTGACCTGCGTGTCAACTTAAACGTCATGTAATTACTTTACTTTATTGCTAACCGTTAGCCATAGTAGTAGAAGTAATAGTTGGCGAGGCAACTTCATGAAGACACGATGATGGAGATCATGATGATGGAGATCATGGTGTCATGCCGGTGACGATGATGATCATGGAGCCCCGAAGATGGAGATCAAATGGAGCAAAGTGATGATGGCCATATCATGTCACTATTTGATTGCATGTGATGTTTATCATGTTTATACATCTTATTTGCTTAGAACGACGGTAGTAAATAAGATGATCCCTTACAACAATTTCAAGAAGTGTTCTCCCCTAACTGTGCACCGTTGCGACAGTTCGTGTTTCGAAGCACCACGTGATGATCGGGTGTTAGATTCTAACGTTCACATACAACGGGTGTAAGACAGATTTACACACGCGAAACACTTAGGGTTAACTTGACGAGCCTAGCATGTACAGACATGGCCTCGGAACACGGAGACCGAAAGGTCAAACATGAGTCGTATAGAAGATACGATCAACATGAAGATGTTCACCGATGATGACTAGTCCGTCTCACGTGATGATCGGACACGGCCTAGTTTGACTCGGATCATGTAATCACTTAGATGACTAGAGGGATGTCTATCTGAGTGGGAGTTCATAAGATGAACTTAATTATCCTGAACATAGTCAAAAGGTTTTTGCAAATTATGTCGTGGCTCACGCTATAGTTCTACTGTTTAGATATGTTCCTAGAGAAAATATAGTTGAAAGTTGATAGTAGCGATTATGCGGACAGTAGAAAGCTTATGTCCTTAATGCACCGCTCAGTGTGCTGAACCCCAAACGTCGTCTGTGGATGTTGCGAACATCGGACATACACGTTTTGATAACTACGTGATAGTTCAGTTAAATGGTTTAGAGTTGAGGCACCAAAGACATTTTGAAACGTCGCGAAACATATGAGATGTTTTGAGGGCTGAAATTGGGATTTCAGGCTCGTGCCCATGTCAAGAGGTACAAGACCTCCGATGACTTTCTTAACCTGCAAACTAAGGAGAAAAGCTCAATTGTTGAGCTTGTGCTCAGATTGTCTGAGTACAACAATCATTTGAATCGAGTGGGAGTTGATCTTCCAGATAAGACAGTGATGGTTCTCCAAAGTCATTGCCACCAAGCTGTTAGAGCTTCGTGATGAACTATAACATATCAGGGATAGATATGATGATCCTTGAGGTATTCGCGATGTTTGACACCGCGAAAGTAGAAATCAAGAAGGAGCATCAATTGTTGATGGTTGGTGAAACCACTAGTTTCAAGAAGGGCAAGGGCAAGAAGGGATACTTCATGAAATGGCAAATCAGCTGCTGCTCTAGTGAAGAAACCCAAGGTAAAACCCAAACCCGAGACTAAGTGCTTCTGTAATAAGGGGAACAACCACTAGAGCAGAATTACCCTAGATACTTGGTAGATAAGAAGGCTGGCAAGGTCGATAGAAGTATATTGGATATACATTGTGTTAATGTGTACTTTGCTAGTACTCCTAGTAGCACCAGGGTATTAGATACCGGTTCGGTTGCTAAGTGTTAGTAACTCGAAACAAAAGGCTACGGAATAAACGAAGACTAGCTAAAGGTGAGCTGACGATATGTGTTGGAAGTTTTTCCAAGCTTGATATGATCAAGCATCGCACGCTCTCTCTACCAAAGAGATTGGTGTTAAACCTAAATAATTGTTATTTGGTGTTTGCGTTGAGCATAGACATGATTGGATTACGTCTATCGCAATACGGTTATTCATTTAAGGAGAATAATGGTTACTCTGTTTATTTGAATAATACCTTCAATGGTCTTACACCTAAAATGAATGGTTTATTAAATCTCGATCGTAGTGATACACATGTTCATGCCAAAAGATAGTAATGATAGTACCACCTACTTGTGGCACTACCACGTAAGTCATATCGGTATAAAACGCATGAAGAAGCTCCACATTGATGGATCTTTGGGCTCACTCGTTTTTGAAAAGTTTGAGACATGCGAACCATGTCTATTGGTGTATATGCATGAAGAAACTCCATGCAAATGGACCGTTTTGACTCACTTGATTTTGAATCACTTGGGACATGCAAATCATACCACATGGGCAAGATGACTGAAAAGCCTCGTTTTCAGTAAGATGGAACAAGATAGCAACTTGTTGGAAGTAACATATTTTGATGTGTGCAGTCCAATGAGTGCTGAGGCATGCAGTGAATATCGTTATGTTCTTACTTCACAGATGATTCGAGTAGATGTTGAGTATATTTACTTGATGAATCACGAGTCTGAATTATTGAAAGGTTCAAGTAATTTCAGTGTGAAGTTGAAAGATCGTCGTGACAAGAGGATAAAAGATCTATGATATGATCATAGAGATGAATATCTGAATCACGAGTTTGGCACAGAATTAAGACATTGTGGAAATTGTTTCACAACTGATACAGCCTGGAACACCATAGTGTGATGGTGTGTCCAAACGTCATAGTTGCACCCTATTGGATATGGTGCATACTATGATGTCTCTTATCGAGTTACCACTATCGTTCATGGGTTAGGCATTAGAGACAACCACATTCACTTTAAATAGGGCACCACGTAATTCCGATGAGATGACACCGTATGAATTATGGTTTAGAGAAACCTAAGTTGTCGTTTCTTAAAAGTTTGGGGCTGCGACGCTTATATGAAAAAGTTTCAGGTTGATAAGCTCGAACCCAAAGCGGATAAAATGCATCTTCATAGGACACCCAAAAACAGTTGGGTATACCTCCTAATTCAGATCCGAAAGCAATAGGGATTGTTTCTTGAATCGGGTCCTTTCTCGAGGAAAGGTTTCTCTTGAAAGAATTGAGTGGGAGGATGGTGGAGACTTGATGAGGTTATTGAACCATCACTTCAACCAGTGTGTAGCAGGGCACAGGAAGTTGTTCCTGTGGCACCTACACCAATTGAAGTAGAAGCTTATGATAGTGATCATGAAACTTCAGATCAAGTCACTCCCAAACCTCGTAGGGTGACAAGGATACGTACTACTTCAGAGTGGTACAGTAATCCTGTCTTGGAAGTCATGTTGCTGGACAACAATGAACCTACGAGCTATGGAGAAGCGATGGTGGGCCCGGATTCCGATAAATGGCTCGAGGCCATAAAATCCGAGAACGGATCCATGACTTTGGAAGAAATACTTGATGGTCATAAGGCCATTGGGTACGGATGGATTTTAAAAGGAAGACAACAATGATGGTAAGAATTACCATTAAGAAAGCTCGACTTGTCGTTAAGATATTTTCCGACAAGTTCAAGGAGTTGATTACGGTGAGGTTTTCTCACTCGTAGCGATGCTAAGAGTCTGTTGGAATTGGATTAGCAGTTACTGCATGATTGATGAAATCTTGCAGATAGGATGTCAAAACATTGTTTCCTCGACGTTATACTTGAGGAAAGGTTGTACAACCGGAAGGTTTTGTCAATCCCAAAAGATGCTAATAAGTATGCAAAGCTCCAGCAATCCTTCTAAGGACTGGAGTGAGCATCTCGGAGTTGGAATGTATGCTTTGATGGTGATCAAAGATTTTGGGTTTGTACAAAGTTTGTGAGAAACTTGTATTTCCAAAGAAGTGAGTGGGAGCACTATAGAATTTCTGATGAGTATATGTTGGTGACATATTAATGATCAGAAATGACGTAGAATTTCTGGAAAGCATATAGGGTTATTTGGAAAGTGTTTTCAATGGAAAACCTGGATTAAGCTACTTGAACATTGAGCATCAAGATCTATAAGGATAGATCAAAACGCTTAATAGTACTTTCAAATGAGCACATGCCTTGACGTGATCTTGAAGGTGTTCAAGATGGATCAGTCAAAGAAGGAGTTCTTGCCTGAGTTGTAAGGTATGAAGTTAAGACTTAAAGCTCGACCATGGCAGAATAGAGAGAAAGGAACGAAGGTCGTCCCCTATGCTTAAGACATAGGCTCTACAGTATGCTATGCTGTGTACCGCACCTGAAGTGTGCTTTACCATGAGTCAGTCAAGGGGTACAAGAGTGATCCAAGAATGGATCACAGGACAGCGGTCAAAGTTATCCTTAGTAACTAGTGGACTAAGGAATTTTCTCAATTATGGAGGTGGTAAAAGAGTTCGTCATAAAGGGTTACGTCGATGCAAGCTTAACACCTATCCAGATAGCTCTGAGTAGAGATACCGGATACGTATAATGGAGCAACAATTTAGAATAGCTCCAAGTAGAACAGTTATTTGGAATAGCTCCAAATAGAACGTGGTAGCTGCATCTAGGAGATGACATAGAGATTTGTAAAGCACACACGAATCTGAAAGGTTCAGACCCGTTGACTATAACCTCTCTCACAAGCATAACATGATCAAACCCAGAACTCATCGAGTGTTAATCACATGGTAAATGTGAACTAGATTATTGACTCTAGTAAACTCTTTGGGTGTTAGTCACATGGGGATGTGACCTTGAGTGTTAATCACATATCGATGTGAACTAGATTATTGACTCTAGTGCAAGTGGGAGACTGTTGGAAATATGCCCTAGAGGCAATAATAAATTGATTATTATTATATTTCCTTGTTCATGATAATCGTTTATTATCCATGCTAGAATTGTATTGATAGGAAACTCAGATACATGTGTGGATACATAGACAACACCATGTCCCTAGTAAGCCTCTAGTTGACTAGCTCGTTAATCAATAGATGGTTACGGTTTCCTGACCATGGACATTGGATGTCGTTGATAACGGGATCACATCATTAGGAGAATGATGTGATGGACAAGACCCAATCCTAAGCCTAGCACAAGATCATGTAGTTCGTATGCTGAAGCTTTTCTAATGTCAAGTATCATTTCCTTAGACCATGAGATTGTGCAACTCCCGGATACCGTAGGAGTGCTTTGGGTGTGCCAAACGTCACAACGTAACTGGGTGGCTATAAAGGTACACTACGGGTATCTCTGAAAGTGTCTGTTGGGTTGGCACGAATCGAGATTGGGATTTTGTCACTCCGTGTAAATGGAGAGGTATCTTTGGGCCCACTCAGTAGGACATCATCATAATGTGCACAATGTGACCAAGGGGTTGATCACGGGATGATGTGTTACGGAACGAGTAAAGAGACTTGCCGGTAACGAGATTGAACAAGGTATCGGTATACCGACGATCGAATCTCGGGCAAGTACCATACCGCTAGACAAAGGGAATTGTATACGGGATTGATTGAGTCCTTGACATCGTGGTTCATCCGATGAGATCATCGTGGAACATGTGGGAGCCAACATGGGTATCCAGATCCCGCTGTTGGTTATTGACCGGAGAACATCTCGGTCATGACTACATGTCTCCCGAACCCGTAGGGTCTACACACTTAAGGTTCGATGACGCTAGGGTTATAAAGGAAGTTTGTATGTGGTTACCGAATGTTGTTCGGAGTCCCGGATGAGATCCCGGACATCACGAGGAGTTCCGGAATGGTCCGGAGGTAAAGATTTATATATAGGAAGTCCTGTTTCGGCCATCGGGACAAGTATCGGGGTCATCGGTATTGTACCGGGACCACCGGAAGGGTCCCGGGGGCCCACCGGGTGGGGCCACCTGCCCCGGGGGGCCACATGGGCTGTAGGGGGTGCGCCTTGGCCTACATGGGCCAAGGGCACCAGCCCCAAGAGGCCCATGCGCCTAGGGAACCCTAGAGGGAAGAGTCCTAAAGGGGGAAGGCACCTCCGAGGTGCCTTGGGGAGGATGGACTCCTCCCCCCCTCTTGGCCGCACCCCTTTCTTGGAGTAAGGGGCAAGGCTGCGCCTCCCCCCTCTCCCCTGCCCCTATATATAGTGGAGGGGAGGGAGGGCATCCATACCTGAGCCCTTGGCGCCTCCCTCCCTCCCGTGACACCTCCTCCTCTCCCGTAGGTGCTTGGCGAAGCCCTGCAGGATTGCCACGCTCCTCCATCACCACCACGCCGTTGTGCTGCTGCTGGATGGAGTCTTCCTCAACCTCTCCCTCTCTCCTTGCTGGATCAAGGCGTGGGAGACATCGTCGAGCTGTACGTGTGTTGAACGCGGAGGTGATGTCCGTTCGGCACTAGATCATCGGTGATTTGGATCACGACGAGTACGACTCCATCAACCCCGTTCACTTGAACGCTTCCGCTTAGCGATCTACAAGGGTATGTAGATGCACTCTCCTTTCTACTCGTTGCTGGTCTCTCCATAGATAGATCTTGGTGACACGTAGGAAAATTTTGAATTTCTGCTACGTTCCCCAACAAGTGCCATTATCAGTTATGATGCTATGAGGATAACCAAAGCGGAAAATCACCTTTTTGATGAATTGAACCGTCGTTGCCGCATCACATTTGCTGATCGGCTCTGCTTCAACCCACTTTGTGAACTTGTCAACCACCACCAAAAGGTGGGTCTTTTTATCCTTGGATCTTTTGAAAGGTCCAACCATATCCAGCCCCCACACTGCAAACGGCCAAGTAATTGGAATCATCCTCAATTCTTGAGCCGGCACATGAGCCCGTTTTGAAAATTTCTGACAGCCATCACATTTGCTAACCAGATCTTCTTCATCAGCATGAGTCGTCAGCCAATAAAACACATGACAAAAAGCCTTGGCAATGAGAGACTTAGAGCGGGCATGATGGCCGCAATCTCCTTCATGAATCTCCCTTAGAATCTCACGGCCCTCCTCAAGAGAGATACATCGCTGAAACACACCTGTAACACTGCATCAGTGTAACTCGCCATTGACAATGGTCATTGAGGGAGTCCCGGACCAGGGGATGTCCGGATAGCCGAACTATCATCATCAGCCGGACTCCAAGACTATGAAGATACAAGATTGAAGACTCCGTCCCATGTCCGGATGGGACTTTCCTTGGCATGGAAGGCAAGCTTGACTCCTACCATTGTAACCGACTCTGTGTAACCCTATCCCTCTCCGGTGTCTATATAAACCGGATGGCTTTAGTCCGTAGGACGAACAACAATAATACCATAGGCTAGCTTCTAGGGTTTAGCCTCCTTGATCTCGTGGTAGATCTACTCTTGTAACACACATCATCAATATTAATCAAGCAGGACGTAGGGTTTTACCTCCATCAAGAGGGCCCGAACCTGGATAAAACATCGTGTCCCTTGTCTCCTGTTACAATCCGCCTAGACGCACAGTTCGGGACCCCCTACCCGAGATCTGCCGGTTTTGACACCGACATTGGTGCTTTCATTGAGAGTTCCTCTGTGCCATCGCAATCAGGTAGGATGCGTTTTCCTGTCTTTAAAGACGGTGCCATCATCAAGGGAGCTTTGGCCGCCGACAAAACTATCCCGCTAGGTGGTTTTCTTATGACCGCTTGTTCGGCCACCGCTCCGATGATGACCTCTCAGGTCATCAAAGCAATCTTCACGTCAGCTCGGAATTCGCCGAGCAGCTAGATCCGATGAAGCTCTCCTCTGTAAACGAGCTCTTGGATCGCATCGTCGCCCTGGGAGTCGCTACAGACTATGATCAGATTGGGCTTAAAACCGATCTAAGAGAAATTAAGTCTCCCTAGGTTACCCACCACGTCGTTGTGGTAGAGGAACAATGCGGCGACTCTTCTTCTATGTTAAAAACCAGCTATGTCCGGATTCCCGATCCCTCCACGCCGGATTCCCGCGGAGGAACGGACGTCAATCAAATACTGAACCTAAAGTCACGCATCAGACCAGATCTGTTGGAAGGCATCCAACAAACCAAGCTTCCAAATTCGGAAACTTCTTGGCCTTTGAGCCTCAGATCGGGCGGGGTTCCAAACTTAATTCCACCCGCCCACCCAAACATAAGCGATCTATCCCAAATACGGCAAGAGCCCGATGAAACAGTACATCATTACTGGGCCAGATTCCTCCTGGTTATGAACAGGATAAAGGACTGCCGTGAAGAAAGCGCGATTTCAATTTTTTGCAACAATTGCACGGACAAGGGAATCATAAACGCCATAAGTCGTCGCAAAGTTACACGCTTTGCCGACCTAGCGACCATCGTACAAAAATACTATACGATGGAGAGTGCCTGGAAAACCGAAACCAGGTTTTGGGACAATCCGGCCCTGAATACAACCCCAGTCCGAAATAAAAGGGTGCGTCATACTCAAGCACCTGGGTTAAAAACCAAAAAGCAAAAACCCCCTAAAGGGCACGGAACCGTACCGGAGGGATGGCTCAACGGACCCTGCAAAATCCACAGTACGGAGGGCGCCACTCCAACACATAGCCTTCGAGCATGTTGGATACTATGGCAGGTGGCCAAAAGTGGCGAAGGCTTTCTAGCCCCGGGTAACCAGCCCAGCAGTACCAGTACGGTATTAACAGTCTTCGAGACTTTCGCATCAAATGACATGCGGAAGCGAACAATCCGTAGCCTCGCCGAAGTCTACCAAGTAGCAACAACAAATCCATGGAGCGACACGGCTATCACCTTCAATGCCAGCGATGAACCTAAATTCCGAACACTCGAGCACCAGCCGCATTGGTCCTCAGTTCGATAGTGGACGGCTTTCGTCTTACCAAGGTACTCATGGATGGCGGCAGCGGATTAAACCTCATCTATGAGGAAACCCTTCACAAAATAGAAATTGACTGGAGCCACATTGAGCGGAGCAGCACAACCTTCAGGGGAATAATCCCTAGTCGAGAAGTACGCTGCACAGGAAAAATCACACTAGACATAGTGTTCGGCTCGCCGGACAACTACAGGTCCGAAGAGGTCAGGTTCCAAGTGGCCCCATTTGGCAGCGGATATCACGCCTTGTTAGGGCGGGAGGCATTCACAATCTTCCAAGCTATAACCCATTACGGGTACATGAAGCTCAAAATGCCTGGCCCCAATGGAATAATCACTGTCACCAGTGATCCAGATATAGCACTCCGCGCTGAAAATAAGACAGCCGCACTGGCCCTAGAGGCATTATCCGAAGCCTTAGTGGCAGAGGAACTCACTGCGTTGCGCTCCACGGTGGATAGGGACGATGTGATACTCGATAAGAGGTCCAAGTCCACCTCCTTCAAACCAGCGGACGAAGTAGTCAAATTCCAGGTCCATCCAATGGACCCCACAAAGACGGCCTCCATCGGGGCACAATTGAATCCTGATGTAGAAGCCGCACTACGAGAATTCCTTCGGGAAAATTGGGACATTTTTGCCTGGCATCCTTCAGATATGCCAGGGATCCCATGAAGGCTGGTAGAACACAGCCTAAACATCCTAAGGATTCAAGCCAGTCAAACAGGCTCTTCGGCGATTTTCCGAACCCAAAAGACAGGCAATGGGAGAGGAGCTAGCCAAACTCTTAGAAGTCGGATTCATCAGAGATATAAAACATCCGGACTGGCTAGCCAACCTGGTAATGGTACCAAAAAAGGACAAATCCTGGCGCCTTTGTGTTGATTTCAAAGACCTTAACAAGGCCTGTCCAAAGGACCATTTCCCTCTCCCTCGCATCGACCAAATCATCGATGCTACCGCAGGGCACGATTCATTGTGCTTCCTCGACGCATACTCCGGATATCATCAAATCAAGATGGCGAAAAAAGACCAGGCCGCAGCGGCATTTATTACCCCATACGGACCATTCTGCTTCAACACAATGCCCTTCGGACTCAAAAACACCGGTGCAACATATCAGCGCATGATTCAGACATGTCTGGCCACCCAGATAGGCAAAATAGTCGAGGCATACGTAGACGATGTGGTCGTCAAGACCAAACACGTCGAAACTCTAGTAGACGACTTGAGGGTGACATTTGACAACCTCCGAGCATATGACATTAAGCTCAACCCGGAAAAATGTGTTTTCGGCGTACCAGCCGGAAAGCTCTTGGGCTTCATTGTATCTGGTAGAGGAATTGAAGCAAACCCAGTCAAGATCCGAGCTCTGTCACAATTGGATATCCCAAAAGACCTCAAGCAAATACAAAAACTAACCGGATGCGTGGCGGCTCTAAGCCGCTTCATCTCCCGTTTGGGAGAAAAGGCACTGCCCCTCTATCGCCTCCTCCGGCGCACCAAACATTTCGAATGGACGGATGCTGCCACGGCCAGACTCGAAGAAATTAAGGACGTATTGGCAACAAATCCGGTCCTGGCCGCGCCCAACCTGGGCGAACCAATGTTATTATATATCGCAGCAACACATCAAGTTGTCAGCGCGGTACTCGTCGTCGAACAAGAAACAGAAGGGCACAAATTCCCTCTTCAAAAACCAGTGTACTACGTATCCACTGTCTTAACTCCATGTAAGTCTCGGTACCCACACTATCAAAAGATAGCGTATGCGGTGTTCATGGCATCCCGGAAGCTGCGACACTACTTTCAAGAGTGTTCGATAACAGTGGCCTCCGAAGTACCCCTCAACGACATTATAAACAATCGCGATGCGACAGGCAGGATTGCAAAATGGGCCATTGAGCTCTTACCATTTGATATAACCTACAAACCACGGCGAGCTATCAAGTCGCAAGTTCTGGCTGACTTCATCACCGAATGGACTGAAGCCGAACTCCCTAAAGAGTACGGTGCATACTCCAATTGGATCATGCATTTCAATGGCTCCAAAATGTTGGCTGGCCTGGGGGCTGGCGTCATCTTGACGTCCCCAACCGAAGACACAATCCAATATGTGCTTCAAATAATGTACACAGAGTCCAACAATGCAGCCGAATACGAGGCCCTTCTACATGGCCTCCGGATGGCAATCTCCATGGGCATTCAGCGCCTAGAGGTGCTCGGGGATTCAAACCTCGCAATATCCCAAGTAAATGGAGACTTTGACGCCAAGGATCCGAAAATGGCAGCCTACCGTAACGCCGTCCTAAAAATGTTAGCCCGGTTCAAAGGACTCGAATTCCACCATGTAGCCCGGGATAATAACCAGGCAGCAGACGTGTTGGCACGCATCGGCACAAAACGCGATGCCGTCCCTCCAAACATATTCCTAGAGCGGCTCTTTAAGCTATCCGTATTATGGGAAGAGGAGTCCGGAAATAACAATCCGGAACCAGCTGCATCACCCAACGCAGAACATTCTGACACAATCGGTGGCTCAGCCAATGAAATAATAGATTCAGCCCATGAAATACTGGCAGTAATTGCCCCGTGGACGGAACCATTCCTAGCCTACTTAATCAGGAAGGAACTTCCCGAAGACCAAAATGAGGCCCGTTGCATAGTTCGGTGATCTAAAGCCTACAAGGTCCATGAGGGAGAACTTTATAAGAAAAGTACAACCGGAGTCCTTCAAAGGTGTATCTCCGAAGAGGAAGGGCGAAATCTCCTGGCTGAAATTCACGCCGGACTTGGCGGGCACCACGCCGCTGCCCGGGCCCTTGTGGGCAAGGCCTTCCGTACAGGATTTTATTGGCCGACTGCCCGGGCAGATGCTCAGGACTTAGTCCAATGATGCGTCGGTTGCCAGCTCTTTGCTAATCAGAGCCATATGCCACCCACCGCCCTCAAAACTATACCCATTACTTGGCCGTTCGCGGTCTGGGGGCTTGACATGGTTGGACCCCTTAAAGGGGGAACCCACAAGCACAAATACTTATTGGTCATGGTGGACAAATTCACCAAATGGATAGAGGCCAAGCCGGTTAAAACGGCAGAATCCGGACCTGTGATAGACTTCATATCCGGGGTAGTACACCGTTTTGGCGTCCCCCACAGCATCCTCACTGATAACGGCACGAATTTCACGGCCGACGAGGTTAAACTCTGGTGCAAAAACCTGGGCATCAAGCTCGACTACGCTTCAGTCTACCACCCTCAAACTAACGGTCAAGTGGAACAAGCAAATGGTCTAATCATGAGTGGCATCAAACCCAGATTAGTGCGGTCCCTCACGGAATCTAACACGCACTGGGTAGAGGAGCTTGACTCCGTACTCTGGGGGCTGCGGACCACGCCAAACCACACAACCGGATTCACACCATTTTTTATGGTATACGGCGCTGAGGCAGTTTTGCCCTGCGATATAATTCATGACTCACCTCGCGTGCGCATGTACGAGGAAAGAGAAGCCGAGTTGGATCGGCAGGACAGTTTGGACGCTTTAGAGGAGGAGCGCGATGTGGCAAAATCCCGTTCCACATTCTATCAATAGCAGGCTCAAAGATATCAAAGAAGAGAAGTACGGGCCAAGACTTACAACGTTGGCGAGCTAGTTCTCTGCCTGCCAGACAAGAAAAAGGACAAACTCAAGCCCAAATGGGAAGGTCCCTTCATCATTGACCAAGTCCTTACCGGCGGCACATACCGTCTACGCAATGCATCTGACAACCAACTCGAGCCAAACCCATGGAATGCAGCCCGCCTCTGAAGATTTTACGCCTAGTGCCGGACTCAGGGTTCGTCTCCTTCCTCCGTCCACCTTTCATATTTTTTCGCTGTCTTTGTTTTCCTTCTTCCCCCCCCCCCTTTTTTTCAGTACAAACCTCTTGAGGGCTGATCTGCGCTTTGTTCGCACTCACTCGATGTGCTACTCGCACTCGTTATACCTGGGGGCTTCTTTAATAGAAGCTTATTTATATGGGCTTCATGCCCAACACATGTGTCACACTTCCGCATGTACCTTTTGATCACCATTATATGCATCGATATGACTTAAGTTTTGGCCAAGCCAGGTTGTCTGGCTCCTGTGCTTACCCCTACGTTCCCGATTGTTCGGCTAGGAGGTAAAGGGAGCACCTCTGCGATTGTTACTGCCGGGTCAGCCGGATGTGTACCTCAGACTGGGTGAAGCCGAAGGCTAGCGTTCTTAAGGGAATATTCGGTCGGTGACCTGAAAGATGATTTATTACTTAATTATTTATCTGCCCCCAGATGCTTTTTGTGCTATTTTCGCAGTCCAGACATGCACTTTAGGGCATGCCTCCCGGGGAAAGGAACCCTTAACGGAACTATTCTCCCTGGAAGATGTTTCTTACTAACCATGTAATATAACATAGCTAGTTGGGCACTTGTCTGATAAAGCAATTATGACCCCTACGCCTTGTCTCCATGCATGCCCCGGTTCTTTTATAACCGTAAGGGTATTCGGACACACTCCGGACTGTTGGGTCCCGAGGTTGAAGCGAAAAGGTCCGCAAAGACAAACGATCTACAATCTGGCTAGAAGGCATTTTACATGTCATTTTAAAATTACATCGTCAAACTGACTGATTGTACTCCTCTTCAATCCCATTTAACAGGCTGTCTAATTTACAGTCCTGTTGGGAATATTTCGCGGCCAACTCTACTTGGCCGTTCATTAGACTCACAGGGATCTCCTTCCCATCAGGCCCCGCAGGTCCGACCTCGGCCATGTGGTTTGGGTCAGCCTTCGGGTACCGCGTCTTCACCATGGCCCAGGCCTCCCTGGCGCCTTGACGGCAGGCCGATATCTTCCACAGACGGAGCCGCCGCCGTACTCCCTGAAGCTTCTCAGCAAGCCCTCCAAGACCCTTGGGTAGGGAGACGGAAGGCCATAAGGCCTGAACGACGCCGCTCATCGCCTGCCGAACACGTTCGTGCAGTTGCAGCAGCTCGGGAAGAGGGTCTCCCGTGGAACCAGGCATCTCCTCCACCGGACGACCCGTGAGCACACCTACAGACACATTTCTGTCAATCGACTTCCTCGCCGAACTCTTCTTTTCAAAAGAGTTTGCTTAAGCACTTACTATAAATGCCGCGACGAAGCCGCCGATTCTCCTTTACGGAGTTAGACAGCTGGACCCGAACATCTTTTAGTTCTTCGCCCAGCTGGGTGTTGGCATCTTGGAGTTTGTTCCTCTCCTGCTGCACCCTCATAAGCACCCTCTCGCCGGCCTTCACCTGGCGCAGCAGCTGTTGCTTGTCCGGATCTAGTCCGGCACCCTCTGCAATACTATTGTCAGACTATACACACACGCCGCACTTCATAAACTACTTCTCTTTTCAAAATATGAATTACCAGAGGGGGTCTCCGTGGCTCCCCCGGCAGCGGCTAGTGCGGCCTCAAGTTGGGCCTTGCACTCTTGAAGCTCCTGAGACAGGTGGGTATTCTTCTCGGTAAGATCCTGCATAACAAATGATCCTTAAATCAGTTAGTTTAACTATTTTAAGTCTCGGGGGCTACTGGCATATATAACCATTAAAATTCCTTACCCGTATGTCCTTTACATACTGCTCCGCGGCTCTGGTTAAACCATCTTGAGCAGCACGGAGGTGTGCGTCTCTCGCATTAAAGGCATTTAACGCCTCAGGGGAGAAACACGCGTCACGAAGAACTGTCCGACGGTGCCTGTGATTGATGGCGCTCTCCACCTCAGACCTGGTGGCAGACAACCTGTCGGCATCCTCCGTTGGAGGAGCATCCGGCTCGCGCCTTGTGCTCGCCTCCCCTTCCGGACCAGGCGTTGGAGCCTGGCTGGCAGAGGCTTGGTGGGCACCCTCTCCGAACGCAGTCCGGCGAGCGCTCTTTCTCCTGGAAGAATCATGAGCATTAACATGCCTCCCAGGAGTCTTTTCCTTAAAGGACGATGGTGCACCATACCTTTGCGATGACGTTTCGATTCGCGCCGCACTCCTCTTCCGCCTTCTAGGCCGCACTGACCTCGTTTGGTCAGTCGCTGCGGGCTCGGCTTCCCGCCGTAAAGGCACCTCCTGCCAAGCACCATTGGTACACGGTGGTCAGAAATAAGCATTAAAAAAGTAATGGTGTCAGTACTTCGGTCGTACCCACCTGGGAAGCTGGACATAAACTGGGGTAGTCAGCCGTAATGGTGACTAAAGCGTTGTCTATGCTGAGCTGGTGGAACACCCCGTCAATCAAATCCACTTTTATGTCCGGATCCTCTTCGGAGGTCGGATCAAGGGATCTTCCCGGATCCTCGGGTTGTGGAGTTGGGCTTTCTATGCCCGCCACATCCCGGTGTATTTCCTGCGTTGAAATCATAAAGTAAGACACTTATCTTTGAAAGCACGGATCAGATATATAAGCGTCCACTTACCCAGCTCCGAGGGTTATTCATGGAGAATCCATTCAATGGATTCGTGCGGAGGAAGTCCTCCTTCTCCCCCTTGTACAAGCCGGATAGGATCTTCACCAGATCAGCGGCCGATCCCGGCCCTGTGCGGCCATGACGGGTGGCGTCATTCTCCCCGTTGAAATCCCACATGGGGTGGCCCCTATATTGGAGCGGCTACACCCCTCGCATAATGCATGTGGCCATGACTCCAATCATGGTTAATCCGGAATGGGCTAGTAGCCGTATCCGGCCCATCAGATAGTGGACGCTCCTATCATCTTCCCGTTGAGGGCTCCACGGGCGCCAACTCAGGCGTTTCTTCAGAGGAGCGTTGCTAAACTCCGGGAGGCCGATCCGAACTGGATCCGGCAGCGGGGCGTCTTCCATATATAACCACTCCGAAGGCCAGTCTTCGGACGCCTTCTTCGGGGTTCCAGATACATATCCGGTCCCGGCGATGCGCCATATTTCGGCTCCGCCCACTTGATATATCGACCCCTCGTGAGAGCGGGGTACGAGGCAAAACAGCCTCTTCCACAGCGCAAAATGGGGCTCGATGCCCAAGAACAGCTCGCAAAGAGCTACAAAGCCCGCGATATGCAAAATGGAGGCGGGCGTGAGGTGGTGAAGCTGGAGTCCATAGAACTCCAGGAGCCCCCGGAGAAACGGATGTATGGGAAATCCGAGTCCCCTTATTAAGTGAGGGACGAAGCATACCCGCTCTCCTTTGGAAGGATTGGGGACGCTCTCCGCCTGCTTCCCACCCTTGTAGGTGGCCAGTCCGGCTCGAACCGGAACCATAAAGGCTGGGGGAAGGTATCCCTCTGTTTGGAGCGTCACTAACTCGCTATGCGGGACTGTGCATCTCCTCCAATCTCCTGGCTGAGGATTGGGAGCGCGAGAAGAGGAGCCGCGTCGACTGTCCATGTTGGAATGGATTTTTTGGTCAGATGCGCCTCGATGAGTACTTGCGGAAGGAGGATGGTGTGATTTGGATCTGGATCCTCGCCTCTCTTATAGGCAGCTTATTCGCGCAGCTAGGGGGTAAAACGTAAGAATACCCTGGCTTTTCGCATTCGTACGACACGTGGAAGAAGGCCATTATTGGACGCGGAAGCCAAGAAGCGCAACATTTATGAAGCAACCGGACACTATCCTGCAAACACATGGTGCACGAAGGAGAACCCGCCTTGCAAACGCCAAAGACAACATACGCGCCGGACTCGTCGTCATTGAAGCCTGGTTCGGGGGCTACTGAGGGAGTCCCGGACTAGGGGGTGTCCGGATAGCCGAACTATCATCATCGGTCGGACTCCAAGACTATGAAGATACAAGATTGAAGACTTCGTCCCGTGTCCGGATGGGACTTTCCTTGGCGTGGAAGGCAAGCTTGGCGATACGGATATGTAGATCTCCTACCATTGTAACCGACTCTGTGTAACCCTAGCCCTCTCCGATGTCTATATAAACCGGATGGCTTTAGTCCGTAGGACGAACAACAATCATACCATAGGCTAGCTTCTAGGGTTTAGCCTCCTTGATCTCGTGGTAGATCTACTCTTGTAACACACATCATCAATATTAATCAAGCAGGACGTAGGGTTTTACCTCCATCAAGAGGGCCCGAACCTGGGTAAAACATTGTGTCCCTTGTCTCCTGTTACCATCCGTCTAGACGCACAGTTCGGGACCCCCTACCCGAGATCCGCCGGTTTTGACACCGACAGTCATTAACTTAGACCTCTGAGTTATTAGCCTGGCCAAAGTTTCATCATCAGGTAGCTCACCCCGGGTCATATAAGCCAAATATGGAACTGTCCAATCAGGAATAGCATGAAGAGCCACCACCATTTGTGCCTCCGGGTCAGGGATAGCAAGATCCACTTTTGTAGGCAATTTAACTGAAGGATTATTCAGAACATCAAGAAAACATTAGGTGGTACCAGTTTAGCTGGGACCCCAGCCGGCTTAAAGCATCAGCCGCCTCATTTTTCCTGTGATCAATATGTTCCACCTGATAGCCCTTTAAATGGCAAGCAATATCATCAACCGCCCGGTGATAAGCCGCCATGAGCGGGTCTTTGGAATCCCAACTTCCTGAGACTTGCTAAACAACCAGATCTGAATCGCCAAAACACCTGACCCGGCTTAGATTCATCTCCTTGGCCATCCGAAGACCATGGAGTAAAGCCTCATATTCAGCTGCATTGTTAGGGCAAGGAAACATCGGCCCCAAAACATAACAAAACTTATCACCTCGTGGGGAAGCAAAATGTCACGACCGGTTTTCCAATAAAAGACTCATTGAGAAACCGACCTTCGTATAGACCAGTATAGGAAAAATCCTCCTTACTGGTAGACAAATACTTGATATAGAAATCCAGTAGTACTAAATATTATACAGGGTTGAGCTGAGGTTGCTCAACAATTTATTACAAGCACGCCAATATTATACATCAGGCGGATATGACACAAGGGTGTGGTGGCATACTACTGAGTCGTAATAAAAGTGGTGGTGGATATGTCATAGTGAAGTGGGTGACAAGACTCCTAATCCTGCAGCTCATCGAGCGTCAAAGTGAGGCTCGATGATTTTATTCGGGTGGCGGAAGCGTATATGATACAAGCGACCAAATCCAGGATCGCACGGGACTGACTGGGACTCCTCTAGGCGTCGGACTCGCTATCGTACTCTTCATCCATGAGATCGCCTTCGTCAACATCTGGCCAAATCAACAAGCCAGGTGAGTACTTTGAATGTACTCGCAAGACAGTTCAGACAGAAGATATAACAAATGCAAGCATGATGCATCATGAGAAATTAGCAATGCACACTCAAATAATAAACTTGCACGACATGCTAAATAAAAAGGAAGTCAGGCGGTAGTCCTCCCAAAATCCCAACAAAATAACTGAAAATCGATCGGGTGTCTGAAGCGACGCCTCGAAAGGTGAGCAAATAAATTAACATGCCCAGTCGGGCGTCTAAGTGACACCACATAAAGGGCTTATATTGAAAAGTAAATGACAGTGCATGCCACAGTCGGACGTCTGAGCGACATCACCTAAAGGGCTTGTATCGAAAGTAAATAACAAGAGTGCCACAGTCGGACATCTAAGCGACATCACATAAAGGGATTATATCGAAAGTAAATAACATAAATGCCACAGTCGGACGTCTGAGCGACGTCACATAAAGGTCTTATATTTCATTGTCGTATTCAAGCAGTATAGACCATTCCAAGGAAAATACTCAGTTCATAATAATAAACGGGTTAGTCCATCCACAGGAGTAATCATTCAGCCGGGTTTACCACTCATGTTTGTTCACCGGAGATTGTCACGAAGACCGACACTGAGACTGACAAGGACAAGTTGAACACCGACCTTGACCATAGATATGGTTACTTGAATGAGTTTAACTCTACAGAGTTTGCACTATTTAACCACAGCCAACGGATTTCAGTAGTCACGAAGGACTAGTTCCGTTTACGGTATTTTGGTAGAAACACATCTAACCAGTACACACCCATTCCACCTCACGATGCCAGGAATCACCCTAGGCAACGTTCAAGAAAAACTTTGAGACGGGGACGCCACAACCTCGCGTAGCATGGGATCAAATTTATATCGCGCGCTCTAAGGGGTGCCCCCCTCTCGGTCCCAACCGGAAACACCCATGCCCCCTGACCGGATGACTGGCTTTAATCCAGGGCCATGGAACCCTCATCACGGCCTCTCTACTTGGTGTGTACAAGGAAAGCGGTTTGCAACTTACTAAACCATATCCTTTGTAGAAAACATGTGGTAGCACAAAAGGAAATGGATGGTAACGTGACTTGATCCACGTTGACACTGGAGTTAAATGGTTTGGCATAAGACTGGCATGCTTCAACACTGCCATCTTACCACCTCTCATGCCACCACATGATCATGTAAACTCACATCAAATAACATAAGGAGTTTCGAAGCTCACTTGCATCAGCCATGCATGCAACATAACATTCACTGCTATGCAGATAAACTTGTCATGAACTAACTACTCAATGCAAACATGCAAAACACTCATCATACCGAAGGTTCGAACATGCTTGCCTGGTTCGGAGTAGTCGGAGTCTAGCTCGGTGAAGTTCGCGGTTCCGTCACCTCCTCCGGTATCTACGGGTATAAAGAAAAGTACGCACTAACGTAAATACCGTGTGTGCACAAAATGTGCTCCAAATATTTTTCCAATAAATATGATAAAAAACTAGACAAAAAATAAAGGTGACAGAAAAAGAATCAGTCAAAAACAATTTTCTGTTTAAAAGTTATTAGAGTTTTAGCCTAGGGACTTATCTGTAAGGAAACAGAAAGTTTCCAAGGGGCAGAACAGAAAAAGACAGAAAAACGTTTCAGATTGAAAGTGTATTTGCCGGAAGGCGTTTTCCAAAAAACGGTTTGAATATAAAAGAGAGGCCGACGTGGGGGTCCCACTCGTCAGGTTTAAAAGTTTGAGAGAGAAATAGAGCGCGCCGGCGCCCGAAGCTTGCGGTGGTCGTCGGCGACGATCCACGGCGAGTTAGGAAGAGTGGATGGTACCTATGGGTTCCTTGGGTCCTTCCGCACCTGTGGGTGGTGGAGTTGGTCGTTGGCGAGCCCCACATCGACGGCGGCCTTCACTCCGGCGGACGGCGGCTCGGGCGTCGGTGGATCTCGTCGGGGAGGGCTACGAAGGTGGAATTGAGGCTCGGGTTAGAGTACTGGGTGTACCAGAGGGCTGCTGATGCGGTTTGGGAGGCAGGGATGGCCTCACCTAAGTGAATCAAGCTGGAGCCCGAGGCGGATCGGGGCGGCCGAAGACGGAGGATAAGGCCTCCTTAGGATCCTCCTAGGGGTCGAGCGTATCTCTGGCGAGGTGGAGGGAGTGGTGCTGGTCGAAGGCGAGCTCGGGATGGCTATTTATAGCCGGCCTGAGGCGGCCCCCGCGGACGGGATAAGTCCGGCGGCGATTACGGCGAGGCAGTGGCCGGATGGTGGTTTAGGTGGCTGTGCATCAACGTGATGGTGCACTGGTTCCATTTTAGTGCTAATCTTGTCCTGCCCTGGTTGAAATCCCAGGTTTCGAACGGAACGGCGTACGGCGCTCGTCGGCGGCAGGGAGCATGCTCTGCGCTGCTCAGGCCACGGCGACGGTGCTGCGGTGCACGCAGGGGAGTAGACGGCCACGCGGAGGCCTCGGGTGGCTTGGGCGGTGCTTGACGGCGCCGAAAGCTGCAGCTGAACCTTGCCGGCCGCCACGGGTGGCTTTGCCACCGCAGAAGTTGCCGGCGTCGGCGAGGCATGCCGCCACCGACACCTGCGCCCATCCAAGAGAACGTGTGGCGCTCTGGATAAGGAGGAGGAGCAGTGTGCAAGGCGCCAGCGCGTGCACTGGTGAGATCGATGCCGAGTCTCTGAAGAAAACGACACTGACGGCCGACTGAACACTGAACTTACTGAATCTGAACAGCAACAGTGCCTGCCAGGTGTTTGATGAAATGTTTTTGGCATGTGGGAAATTTATCTGGAGCTGATCTTTGGTGAGGTGGCCTCTCAATGCACCCGGGGGCTGCTTGATTTTTGCCATAATTTTTGGAGAGGGAAAAATATGAATTTCACCAAAATAGTGAATCTGGTCCGAACTTGCAGTGAGTTAAACTTGAAAATTTTGAATTGTGGAAGAGTGGACCTTTATGGATCTAGGTTGGGGGTGCTAAGGACTATTCAGAGGAGTTGGTTTGGGATCAAAACTCAAAAGGATTCAGGTACTTCCTTTGTAAACCACCTAGGTCCAAAAATAATGGCAGAAATAGTTTTAGGGTTAAAGTAAATGGAATAAAAATCCAAAATGGGTTGGACTTGCTAGGATTGGCTACTTGACTTGACCCAAAGTGGAGGGAGGTGTTTTGGAGGAAAAATTTTAACATGAGGCATGGTAAAAGAGTATGGTTGGAATAAAAGGAATAAATCCAAAACCCTAAGGTTTTCTTTTTAAAAGAAAAACTTTCAAAAATTAAATTGTGATAAGTCAACACTAATGAAAAGTCTTCAAAGCCAACCATCAAGGTTGAGGATGACCCCAGAATAAAGATTTAGACATAAGAGGAAAAAAATTGAGAAGGAGAGCCTTTTTAAAAGATTTTGAATAGCCTCCTTTAAATCAAACAAGGAATTTGCTGAAAACCAACTGAAAATTTTTGGAGTGTCACAACACCTACCCCCTTTGGAAAAATCTCATCCCCGAGATTTCAGTTGATCCTCAAATAGGTGTGGGTGTTCTTCCCGAAGAAAATCTTCTCTTTCCCATGTTGCCTCATCTTCGGTGTGATTGCTCCACTGGACTTTGAAAAACTTAATTGTTTTCTGACGGGTCCTCCTCTCAGACTCCTCTAATATTTTTATTGGGCGTTCCCGGTAGGTGAGGTCTGGTTGTACGTCAATGTCCTCATGAGATACCTGCTTTTCAGGGTTGCTCACACATTTCCTCAACTGTGAGACGTGGAACACGTCGTGGACGTCTGACAGCTCTTCGGGTAGGTCTAGCTGGTAGGCTACTGTGCCTCTTCGTGCAACTACACAGAAGGGTTCGATGAATCTTGGTGCTAGCTTTCCTTTAACCTTGAATCACTGTAGGCCCCTCATAGGTGATACTCGTAGGTAGACATACTCACCAGGTTCAAAACTAAGTCCCCGATGTTTTCGATCGTAATAACTCTTCTGTCGGCTTTGAGCTGTCTTGAGTCGGTCCCTGATTAGCTTAACTTTCTCCTCAGCTTCCTTGAGCATATCTGGGCCGAAGATACGGCTGTCTCCTGTCTCTGACCAATTTAATGGAGTACGACATCTCCGCCCGTATAAGGCTTCAAAAGGTGTCATTTGTAGGCTGGCTTGGTAACTGTTGTTGTATGCGAACTCGGCATATGGCAAGCTTTCTTCCCAACTGGTTCCATAGGTAAGGACACATGCTCTCAGCATGTCCTCCAGAATTTGGTTCACGCGTTCCGTTTGTCCATCAGTCTGGGGGTGGTATGATGTACTGAATGCTAGTTGAGTTCCCAGGGCTTGTTGTAATTGATCCCAAAATCTAGAGACGAATTGTGTGCCTCTGTCAGATATTATAGTCTTTGGAACTCCATGCAGACAGACGATACGGGAGAGATAAAGCCTGGCAAGCTTCTGAGTGGTGTGGGTTGTCTTCACTGGGATGAAATGTGCCACCTTAGTCAGTCTATCTGTGATGACCCAAATGGCATCATTTCCGTATCGTGGCCGAGGTAGTCCAACAATAAAATCCATTCCAATCTCATCCCATTTCCACTCGGGTATCTTGTTTGGCTGTAATAGTCCGGCTGGTTTCTGGTGCTCGGCCTTAATGCGTTGGCATGAATCACAACATGCAATGAATGTGACTATGTCCCTTTTCATACCGTGCCACCAAAATTTTTCCTGAAGGTCCTTGTACATTTTGGTTCCTCCAGGATGGATTGAATATGGAGCGGTGTGGCCTTCAGCTAGAATTTGCTGTTTAAGGTCCTCGATATTTGGTACGCAAAGCCTATCTCCGTACCACAATATTCCCTGCTTGTCTATGACGAATTCTGAGGCCTTGCCCAAACTTACTTTCCTTTTTATGCCTTCGATGCTGGGGTGTCCATGCTGAGCCTCCTTAATTTGCTCCACTAAGGTAGGCTGTATTTCCAAATTTGACACATCACCCCCAGCGACCATCACCATGTTGAGTTTGGCGAATTCCTGCTGAAATTCAGGTCTCAAATTTGGTAGTCTGTTGTTTCCTGGGCTGGGGTTCCGACTAAGAGCATCTGCCACTACATTTGCTTTTCCTGGATGGTAGTGAATGCCAACATCATAATCTTTCACCAATTCCAACCAGCATCGCTGTCTCAAATTGAGCTCTGGTTGTGTGAAAATATATTTGAGGCTTTTATGGTCCGTATATATTTCACAACGATTCCCAAGCAAAAAGTGTCTCCACTCCTTGAGTGCGTGAATGACTGCTGCCAACTCTAAGTCATGTGTCGGATAGTTCTCTTCATGCTTCCGTAATTGCCTGGAAGCGTAAGCGACCACTTTGCCTTCTTGCATTAATACGCATCCGAGGCCCTTCCGGGATGCGTCACAATATACTTCAAAACTTTTGTGTATGTCTGGTACAACTAGTACTGGTGCTGTCGTTAATTTCCTCTTGAGTTCTTGGAAACTTTTCTCGCAGGCTTCAGTCCATACAAACTTTTTATCCTTCTTGAGCAGTTGGGTCATCGGTTTTGCTATGGTGGAGAATCCTTCAATAAATCTTCGGTAATATCCAGCCATTCCCAAGAAACTTCGTACATCCGTTACGCTGGCTGGTGGTTTCCAGCCAAGTACGGCCTTGACCTTTTTCGGGTCTACGGCAACACCTTCTTGGGTTAGTATGTGGCCTAGAAAACCGACCTGTCTTAACCAAAATTCACATTTGCTGAACTTGGCATACAATTGATGTTTCCTTGGTTCTCCCAGTACAATCCTGAGATGTTCAGCATGCTCTCCTGGTGTCTTGGAGTATACCAGAATATCGTCAATGAATACCACCACAAATTTGTCCATAAATTTCATAAATACTTTGTTCATGAGGTGGACGAAATATGCGGAGGCGTTTGTCAGTCCAAACAGCATTACTGTAAACTCATATAATCCGTATCTTGAGGTAAATGTTGTCTTGGGAATATCCTCTGTCCGTACTTTTAATTGATGATATTCCGACCTCAAATCAATTTTCGAGAAGACTTTGGCTTGTGCGAGCTGGTCAAATAAGTCATTTATCCGTGGCATTGGATATTTGTTTTTGATGGTGACCATGTTGAGTGCTCGATAGTCTATACACAATCTTAGTGTCCCATCCTTTTTCTTGGCAAATAATACTGGTGAACCCCGAGGTGAGGAGCTGGCTTGTATAAATCCTTTGTCCAGTAACTCTTTTATTTGCTTCTTTAATTCTACCAACTCGGAGGGTGCCATTCTATAGGGCTTCTTGTAAATGGGGGTGGTTCCAGGTGCTAGCTCAATGATGAACTCTATTTCCCGGTCTGGCGGCATGCCTGGTAACTCTTCGGGAAATACGTCGGGGAACTCACATACCACTGGAACTTTGCTTAACTCTGAAATGTCCACCTTGTTTAACCTTGGTTGCCGTGATATCTATCTTTCCTGAGCTGAAATTTTTATTGTCTTCCCGTGATGGTGGGTAAGAATCACGGTTCGATTGAAGCAGTCAATAAATCCTTTGTTGGTGGTTAACCAGTCCATTCCTAGGATAACATCCAGTCCCTTATTCTCCAATACGATGAGGTTTGCATGAAACTTTAGTCCTTCAAGCTCAATAACCACACCTTGGCAGTAATTTTGAGTAACTTTCTTACTCCCAGGGGACTTGATGATCATGGATTTTTCCAAGGGAAGCATCGAAAAATCATTTTGCAAGGCAAATTTCTTTGAAATGAACGAGTGAGAAGCTCCAGAATCAAACAAAACTGTGGCAGGTATTGTGTTGACAGGGAACATACCGAGTACGATATCCAGGGCATTCTGAGCTTCCTCTCTGGTCACTGGTTCAAGTGACCCTTCTTGTGGTTGTTATTGGGGTTGAAGTTGTTCCGCTTGGGCGTTGAATTATTGCCACCGTTGTTCGGCTTGGGAGCCGAGTTTCTTGGCTTGGGACACTGCTTGGCATAGTGTCCTTCTTCTCCGCAGGCGTAGCAAGTAACACCTGGGCGATATGTAAACTCCTTGTCCCTTGCATGGAAATTTTTGTTTGGGCGAGTAACATTGGTCGTGGGTTTGTGTACCCCACTCTTTTGAAACTCCATCTTGCTCCGGTGGTTGCGAGCAAGAGTAGTCTGGTCCCTTTTTCGCTTGCGGAAATCTTCCAAGCTGCAGCGCTCATTTTCCAATGTAATAGCCTTATCCACCAATGTTTTGAAATCTGGGAAAGTGTGTACGACCAGCTGGCATTTAAGCGCTGGTGCCAGACCGTCCAGGAATTTTTTTCCATCTTCTTGTTTTCAGTCATACGCTCTTCGTTGTCGCAGCAAGACAATAGAGTAAATTGACTGTTGTATTCAGTCACCGTCATGGTCCTCTGCTTGAGGTCATCAAACTCCCTCTTCTTGAGCTTCATAATACTCCTGGGAATGTGCGCCCCATGAAAACCTTCTTTAAATTCCTCCCAGGTGATATCATTTTCATTGGGGTGCATGTGTAGGAAATTCTCCCACCATGATGCAGCCGCTCAAGTGAGATAGTGCGGTGCATATAATACTTTCTCATGGTCTGAACACTGTGCAATAATTAATTTCCTTTCTATGTCCCGAAGCCAATCATCAGCCTCAAGAGGTTTGTCGGTATGAGAAAATGTTGGGGGACGCATCTTTTGTAGCTCAGACAGTTTGGATTGCTGCTGATACGGTCCACGGTGATTTCCCATATAGATGACTTGGTTCATCATTTCTCGATGTTGTTGCTGACTCTGCTCATAAAGGCGGCATACTTGAGATAGTGCTGCTTCACTGCCTTGCTGACTTGACTGTCCCTATGTGAAATTTTTGCTTGTCTGCGTACCATAATTTTCTTCCGGCGGACTTGGCATAGAACGAGTCCAAGGACGAGACATTTTCTGCTCTGGGGTATTTTTTGAAAACTTATGAGAAAAGCTGAGTGGCAAAAATATAATTTTGCAAGACGAATAAAAATTTAAGAATTCCATCATTTTTCAAGAAAATACTTGTTTGCGCACGGAGAAGGACCGCTCAGTACATATCTTACACGCAAGCATAATTACACAATGCATCACTCAGGATGTGCGTACACATTCCTGACATGTTATTTAGACTAGTGCACTTCTCCCAGTTCCTACATGATGCGCACACAGACTACTTCTCACAACCTATATACATATAAGCATATCATACAAGCTGACATACTGCACGGCGGCTAGGCGAGTCGGAGATGGTGAGGATTTCCCTTGGCCTGCCAAGGATAAGGCCCAGTGACGCTGGAGACTCAACCTCCTCCTCAATAATAGGCTCCGGACGTGAAGCACTAAGCTATGGAGCTGGTGCGGTGCGGTAGGTGGTGCAGCTCTGACTGGAGTAGGAGCGATGACCCTATCAAATTCTTCAAAAGTTGGCAGGCGGTGAGCAGTGGCGAGGGTGACAGGTGTGTGGGATGCCGAGGACGAGACGTAAGTCAGTGGTGGTGCTGTATGGAGAAGCTCCCTCCTGTTGGCGGAACAGCTATGCACGACGGCCATATGAGCAGCCACAAGGTCGTCCACGAGGTTATCAAAAGCTGCCTCGAGTGCCTTGAGATATTCAACTAGCATCTCAATAGCCTCATCCCTCTCTCCCCTAGGGCAAGTGAATGCATAGTGACAGGTGTATGGCACGTGGCAGGGGAGGTAGCGGTAGCGACGAGTCTTCATTGAAGGAAGAACATCTCGAAGACGAGCTATCGCCTCACGGGCAGCCATCTGCATAGCATGCCTCTCCGTAGGCATGGCTCTTCCCACAAACCGGAAGCGGCATAACTCAACACGTCCTCCCTTGAATTGCACCACGGCCTAGTGCATGGACAGACTGTCGTTGATCTTGTGCTGGTAGAGTGTGAACTCCAGACGAGTTGATGGCCCGATCGCGATCTTGACGATGGAGGTGAGAAGCTTGACGAACCCCTCAGGCATGTTGGCGAACACCTGTGATTCACAGTCGTTGCCAGCCATCTACAAAAGTAGGCAAAAATTCTGAATAGTCAGATCATAAATTTACGCTGACTGTCAGAAAAAGACTACATTTGCAAAACATTAAAATAGCACTAATTACGCTAATAACCGATTAGCGATTGCACCTAGTGGCTTCCTGCAGTTAGCCTGGCTCTGATACCAAGTTTGTCACGACCGGTTTTCCAATAAAAGACTCATTGAGAAACCGACCTTTATATAGACCAGTATAGGAAAAATCCTCCTTACTGGTAGACAAATACTTGATACAGAAATCCAGTAATACTAAATATTATACAGGGTTGAGCTGAGGTTGCTCAACAATTTATTACAAGCACGCCAATATTATACATAAGGGCGGATATGACACAAGGGTGTGGTGGCATACTACTGAGTCGTAATAAAAGTGGTGTCACAGTGAAGTGGGTGACACGACTCCTAATCCTGCAGCTCATCGAGCGTCGAAGTGAGGCTCGATGATTTTATTCGGGTGGCGGAAGCGTATATGATACAAGCGACCAAATCCAGGATCACACGGGACTGACTGGGACTCCTCTAGGCGTCGGACTCGCTATCGTACTCTTCATCCATGAGATCGCCTTCATTAACATCTGGCCAAATCAACAAGCCAGGTGAGTACTTTGAATGTACTCGCAAGACAGTTCAGACATAAGATATAACAAATGCAAGCATGATGCATCATGAGAAATTAGCAATGCACACTCAAATAATAAACTTGCACGACATGCTGAATAAAAAGGAAGTCAGGCGGTAGTCCTCCCAAAATCCCAACAAAATAACTGAAAACCGATCGGGTGTCTGAAGCGACGCCTCGAAAGGTGAACAAATAAATTAACATGCCGTAGTCGGGCGTCTAAGCGACACCACATAAAGGGCTTATATTGAAAAGTAAATGATAGTGCGTGCCACAGTCGGACATCTGAGCGACATCACGTAAAGGGCTTGTATCGAAAGTAAATAACAAGAGTGCCACAGTTGGACATCTAAGCGACATCACATAAAGGGCTTATATCGAAAGTAAATAACATAAATGCCACAGTCGGACGTCTGAGCGACGTCACATAAAGGGCTTATATTTCATTGTCGTATTCAAGCAGTATAGACCATTCCAAGGAAAATACTTAGTTCATAATAATAAACGGGTTAGTCCATCCACAGGAGTAATCATTCAGCCGGGTTTACCACTCATGTTTGTTCACCGGAGATTGTCACGGAGACCGACACTGAGACTGACAAGGACAAGTTGAACACCGACCTTGACCATAGATATGGTTACTTGAATGAGTTTGACTCTACAGAGTTTGCACTATTTAACCACAGCCAACGGATTTCAGTAGTCACGAAGGACTAGTTCTGTTTACGGTATTTCGGTAGAAACACATCTAACCAGTACACACCCATTCCACCTCACGATGCCAGGAATCACCCTAGGCAACATTCAAGAAAAACTTTGAGACGGGGAGGCCACAACCTCGCGTAGCATGGGATCAAATTTATATCGCGCGCTCTAAGGGGTGCCCCCCTCTCGGTCCCAACCGGAAACACCCATGCCCCCTGACCGGATGACTGGCTTTAATCCAGGGCCATGGAACCCTCATCACGGCCTCTCTATTTGGTGTGTACGAGGAAAGCGGTTTGCAACTTACTAAACCATATCCTTTGTAGAAAACATGTGGTAGCACAAAAGGAAATGGATGGTAACGTGACTTGATCCATGTTGACACTGGAGTTAAATGGTTTGGCATAAGACTGGCATGCTTCAACACTGCCATCTTACCACCTCTCATGCCACCACATGATCATGTAAACTCACATCAAATAACATAAGGAGTTTCGAAGCTCACTTGCATCAGCCATGCATGCAACATAACATTCACTGCTATGCAGATAAACTTGTCATGAACTAACTACTCAATGCAAACATGCAAAACACTCATCATACCAAAGGTTCGGACATGCTTGCCTGGTTCGGAGTAGTCGGAGTCTAGCTCGGTGAAGTTCGCGGTTCCGTCACCTCCTCCGGTATCTACGAGTATAAAGAAAAGTACGCACTAACGTAAATACCGTGTGTGCACAAAAAGTGCTCCAAGTATTTTTCCAATAAAAATGGTAAAAAAAACTAGACAGAAAAATAAAGGTGATAAAAAAAGAATCAGTTAAAAACCATTTTCTATTTAAAAGTTATTAGAGTTTTAGCCCAGGGACTTATTTGTAAGGAAACAGAAAGTTTCCAGGGGGCAGAACAGAAAAAGACAGAAAAACGTTTCAGATTGAAAGCGTATTTGCCCGAAGGTGTTTTCCAAAAAAACGGTTCGAATATAAAAGAGAGGCTGACGTGGGGGTCCCACTCATTAGGTTTAAAAGTTTGAGAGAGAAACAGAGCGCGTCGGTGCCCGAAGCTTGCGGTGGTCGTCGGCGACGATCCACGGCGAGTTAGGAAGAGTGGATGGTACCTACGGGTTCGTTGGGTCCTTCCGCACCTGTGGGTGGTGGAGTTGGTCGTCGGCGAGCCCCACGTCGATGGTGGCCTTCACTCCGGCGGACGGCGGCTCGGGCGTCGGTGGATCTCGTCGGGGAGGGCTACGAAGGTGGAATTGAGGCTCGGGTTAGAGTACTGGGTGTACCAGAGGGCTGCTGACGCGGTTTGGGAGGCAGGGATGGCCTCACCTGAGTGAATCGAGCTGGAGCCCGAGGTGGATCGGGGCAGCCGGAGACGGAGGAGAAGGCCTCCTCAGGATCCTCCTAGGGGTCGAGCGTATCTCTGGCGAGGTGGAGGGAGTGATGCTGGTCGAAGGCGAGCTCAGGGTGGCTATTTATAGCCAGCCCGAGGTGGTTCCCGCGAACGGGATAAGTCCGGCGGCGATTACGGCGAGGCTGTGGCCGGATGGTGGTTTAGGTGGTTGTGCATCAACGTGATGGTGCACTAGTTCCATTTTAGTGCTAATCTTGGCCTGCCCTGGTTGAAATCCCAGGTTTCGAACAGAACGGCGTACGGCGCTCGTCAGCGGCAGGGAGCATGCTCTGCGCTGCTCAGGCCACGGTGACAGTGCTGCGGTGCGTGCAGGGGAGCAGACGGACACGCAGAGGCCTTGGGTGGCTTGGGCGGTGCTGGACGGCGCCAAAAGCTGCAGCTGAACCTTGCCAGCCGCCACGGGTGGCTCTGCCACCGCAGAAGTTGCCGGCGTCAGCGAGGCACACCGCCACCAACACCTGCGCCCGTCCAAGAGACCGTGCGCTGCTTTGGATAAGGAGGAGGAGCAGTGCGCAAGGCGCCAGCGCATGCACTGGTGAGATCGACATCGAGTCTCTGAAGAAAACGACACTGACGGCCGACTGAACACTGAACTTACTGAATCTGAACAGCAACAGTGCCTGCCATGTGTTCGATGAAATGTTTTTGGCATGTGGGAAATTTATCTGGAGCTGATCTTTGGTGAGGTGGCCTCTCAATGCACCTGGGGGCTGCTTGATTTTTGCCAAAAAATTTGGAGAGGGAAAAATATGAATTTCACCAAAATAGTGAATTTGGTCCAAACTTGCAGTGAGTGAAAGTTGAAAATTTTGAATTGTGGAAGAGTGGACCTTGATGGATCTAGGTTGGGGGTGCTAAGGACTAGTCATAGGACTTGGTTTGGGATCAAAACTCAAAAGGATTCAGGTACTTCCTTTGTAAACCACCTAGGTCCAAAAATAATGGCAGAAATAGTTTTAGGGTTAAAGTAAATGGAATAAAAATCCAAAATGGGTTGGACTTGCTAGGATTGGCTACTTGACTTGACCCAAAGTGGAGGGAGGTGTTTTGGAGGAAAAACTTTAACATGAGGCATGGTAAAAGAGTATGGTTGGAATAAAAGGAATAAATCCAAAACCCTAAGGTTTTCTTTTTAAAAGAAAAACTTTCAAAAGTTAAATTGTGATGAGTCAACACTAATGAAAAGTCTTCAAAGCCAAACATCAAGGTTGAGGGTGACCCCAGAATAAATATTTAGACATAAGAGAATTTTTTTGAGAAGGAGAGCCTTTTTAAAAGATTTTGAATAGCCTCCTTTAAATCAAACAAGGAATTTGCTGAAAACCAACTGAAAATTTTTGGAGTGTCACACAAAAATAACTCCAGCCCCTGAGCCTTCCAACTTCCTGGATCCATCAAAATGAATAGTCCAATACATATTATCCGGCTTATCCTCAGGCATCTGCAACTCTGTCCAGTTATTGATGAAATTAACAAGGGCCTGGGACTTAATGGTTGTTCGAGGCACATATTTCAAACCATGGGGTCCAAGTTCAATGGACCACTTAGCCACCTGGTCTGTAGCTTCTCTGTTTTAAATAATATCTCCCAGAGGAGCAGAGCTGACCACGGTGATGGGATGACCAAAGAAATAATGCTTCAACTTGCGACTAGCCATGAATACCCCATAGACTAGCTTCTGCCAATCTGGATATCTCTGCTTAGACTCAATTAATACCTCACTGACATAATAAACCGGCCTTTGAACCGGATATTCCTTGCCTGACTCCTTCCTCTCCACAACAATTGCCACATTGAAGGCTCTGCTGTTAGCAGCCACATATAAAAAAGCAAGGGCTCCTTGTCGATAGGAGCTGCAAGAACTGGCGGCTCAGCTAGCTGTTTCTTAAGCGCCTCAAACGCCTCATTGGCAGCATCACTCCCGACAAAGTGATATATCTTCTTCATCATCTAGTAAATAGGAATAGCCTTTTCACCCAGTCGGCTTATAAACCAGCTTAATGACGCAATACGAGCCGCCAAACATTGAACATCATTAACACACACCGACTTAGCCAAGGAAGTGATAGCCTTGATCTTCTCTGAGTTAGCTTCAATACCTCTCCCGGAGACCAGAAAACCAAGGAGCTTGCCTGATGGCACACTAAAAACACATTTATCCGGGTTAAGCATCATCTTGTAAACCCGAAGATTGTCAAAGTCTTTTTCAGATCATCTATCAAAGTCTCCTTCTTTCTAGATTTCACAATGATATCATCCACATAAGCATCAACATTGCGCCCAATCTGGCTGTGGAGACAATTTTGAACACAACACTAATAAGTTGCCTGGGCACTCTTGATCCCAAAAGGCATAGACACGTAGCAGAAGTCTCCAAAGGGAGTGATGAAGGATGTCTTCTCCTGGTCCATAACTTCCATCTTGATCTAATGATAACCAAAATAAGCATCTAGAAAACTCAAACGCTCACAACCCGCTGTAGCATCAATGATCTGATCAATACGAGGGAGAGCAAAAGGATCAGACAGACAGCCTTGTTAAGGTTTGTATAATCCATGCACATACGCCAAGTGTCGTTCTTCTTAAGCACCAGCACCGAGTTAGTCAACCATTCAGGATGAAAATCTTCAACAACAAACCCAGCCGCCAAGAGTTGGGCCACTTCTTCACCAATGGCCTTGCGCCTTTCTTCATTGAAATGACGAATGAATTGTTTGACCGGCTTAAATTTTGGATCAATATTAAGAGTGTGCTCAGCGAGCTCCCTCGGTACACCTGGCATATTAGAAGGCTTCCATGCAAAGATGTCTCGGTTCTCACAGATGAACTCGATGAGCGCACTTTCATATTTCAGATCCATGTTGGCACTGATGATGAACTGCTTGGATGAGTCGCCAGGGACAAAGTCAACCAGTTTACTGTCATCCGCCGACTTAAACTTCAACAGCGGGTCCTGCTCTGTGGTTGGCTTCTTCAAGGGGGTCATATCTGCCAGGTCAACATTATCTTTATAGAACTTCAGCTTCTCCCTTACACAAGCTGACTCGGCGTAGGCAGCATCGCCCTCTTCACACTCCAAAGCTATCTTTCTGTTTCCATGCACCATGATGGTACCCTTATAACCCGGCATCTTAATCTACAGATAAACATAACAAGGTCATGCCATAAATTTAGCATAAGCTGGCCCTCCAAACAGGGAGTGATAAGGGCTCTTAATCTTGACCACTTCAAAAGTCAATTTTTCAGCCCTGTAGTCATACTTGTTACCAAAAACCACCTCCAAGGTTATCTTGACAACCGGATATGCCGACTTGCTGGGCACCATCCCATGAAAAACTGTAGAGGATTTCTTAAGATCTTTGTCAGTCAAATTCATACAGTGAAAAGTATCATAATAGAGGATATTGATGCTGCTGCCCCCATCCACGAGCACTTTAGTGAACTTGTATTCTCCGACCTGAGGTGCCACCACCAAAGCCAGCTGAGCCGGATTATCAACCCGGGGCGGGTGATCTTCACGGCTCCATACAATGGGCTGCTCTGACCCTCGTAAGTACCGGGGGACCGCTGGCTCAACCGCGTTCACCGCCCTCTTGTGAAACTTCTGATCTCGCTTGCACGAACTCGTGGTAAACACATGGTATTGACCACTATTCAGCTGCTTCGGATTACTCTTATAACCAGACTGTTGATGTTGCTAATTACCCTGATTTGATTGCTGGTTAAAACTGCCTTGATTGCCTTGACCCTGAAATCCAGAGTTTGAGCCACCACCTCCAAAGCTGGGTCCGTGAGAGCCGGGTCCTGACCTGCTGTGAGGGCCCTGGTTACCCTGATAAAGAGCGGAATTTATATACTCTCTCATGATGAAGCAATCTTTTCAGAGATGAGTGGCTGGCTTATCTTGAGTACCATGCTTTGGGCAAGGCTGATTCATCATCACCTCAAGGTTAAATTTTGGCCTGCCAAACCAGGGTGCAGATGACTTTCCCTTACAATGTTGATTATTACTCTATGCGTTAGTATTAGCCACAAAATCTGAACCACCGTCAGTTTGCTTGCGCTTACGATTATTACTGTGACCCACCACATTGTGTTGTTGTCCCTTTGCATTGCCATTCTTCTTCCCCTTGCCAGTCTTTTCCTCATCAGACTCAGGGTCCTTAGTACTGTCAGAATCAGCATATTTGACAAGAGCCGCCATGAGCTCCCCCATATCATTGCAATGGCGCTTAAGCCGCCCCAACTTCTATTTGAGGGGAAGGAAATGGCACTTTTTCTCCAAAATCAGGACAACAGAGCCGGCATTGATGCTGTCTCATGAGTGGATAATGGCCGAGATCTGGCGTACCCAATGGGCGGTTGATCTGGACACAAGTGTCTAAATCAAGAACCAACATGGGCTGCTTGCATGTATCCTTGAAATTCTGAATAAAACGTGCCTTTAGTTCATCCCATGATCTGACAGAGTTAGGGGGCAATCCCTTCAGCCAAGTACGAGTCGGCCCATCCAGCATCATGGTGAAATACTTAGCGCATGCAGCATCATTGACATCCAACATCTCCATGGCCATCAAACAGCTCTTAATCCAAGCCTCTGGGGGTTGATCCGCTATGTAATTGGGTACCTTTTGAGGGCCTTTGAAGTCTTTGGGTAACCGCTCATTGTGTAGAGTCGGTACTAAGCACGGCACACCTACCGTCCTGGAAGTCATCCCAGCTTCTATGGACGTCGAAGGGTGTAACTGATGCTACTGAGCTGCCAGCTCCGCCTCATGGCGAGCCCATGCTTCATCTACTAACAACTGAGCATGGTTATCAGCCCGTGGCGGATCATGCCCATGGGGCTGGTTACGATGCCGCTCATTGCTTGAAACCATCGATGACTCCATGTGCCGGCTATAGCTTCGACTCGGACGCGGAGTTGAGTGGATTTGATCGCGGCTGTAGGAGTAAGCCACCTGCTGAGCCACCGCCATTTGAAGAAGTTCTACGGCTTTCTGAGCCTCGACCGCTTCATGACTCACGCGTGTCATCGGGAGAGACGCAAATCGTGATGTCGCGGCGATCATGTTGTCTAATGGGTTAGAGAAGTGACCCGGAGATGTGGAAACTTGCTGAGGCGGGGTTAAATTGACACAAGCCGGGTCCGCTGCATGGGGTTGAGCCGCCGCTCCGGTCCTAGGCGCTTCAGGGGCCCGGGTCACGCTGGGCGGGTTACTTGGTCCTGGCCCAGGCGTATTGAAAAGATTTCTTGCATCAAACTCGTGAGACAGACAACTTTGGTATCTCCTATGAAAGACAGTGTTTGATGCATTCTTGTACAAACTTAAGCGAAAGTTTTCTGCTTGAATCCGCCACGATTCCACCTCCAAGGCAGCTCGCTTTGTTGCCATCTTGGCATTCTCAGCGTTAAGATCCTCCTTAGCTTGAGCTATCTCATCACGCAACTTCGCAACGTCCACGTTATGTTGCGCTTGGTTCGCCAGGGTAACCTTCATCATCGGCAAAGTTGCCAAAGCCTCCAAAAGTTCAGATAAAACTTGAGCTGGCGGGCGCACAGGGCCTACTGCCCCAGCGGCTGCTGAACCAGAAATCATTGTTGCCGCAGTTGAGAAATTCTGCACCGGTTGCATGCCGACCATGAAGATTGCAACCTGGTTTGGCGGCTCATAGGGGTCCGGAATACTGTCGCCGTCGGAACAGCCCCGAAGCCTATCATCTTGCAATTGATACATGGAATTGGTCTCACCAGTTGAGGACTCATCGCCAGAGTAGATGGTTGTCTCTCCACCGGACACAGATCCTCCCTCAAGATCAACTCCTTGAGTAAAGCCCATAAAAGCACGCTTCAGGGTGGCTTGATCCTTGGCGGGTCGCACGCTAGGCCGTCTCGATGATGTTGGTGCAGGTGTCCGGCTCAGGCTCCGACTCGCCGATCTTGCCGATGAAGACATGGATTCCGCCAAAGGGAACATGGTACCCGTATTTGATTGAATCAGCCATGGGACCCCATCCCGCGTCATCGATGTAGATTTTGCTGCGGCGACTCTTGGTCATCCGACCCATGGCGTATCCCTTGATCCCTGAGAAGCTACAATTCAAGAACTCGAAACCACCATGCTCTGGCCCCACGGTGGGCACCAACTGTCGTGGATTTAACACGACAGATGCCCTAGCAAAAGGACTTAGGTGTGGAACCATCACAGCTAGGTTAGCTTAAAGGGGTTGAACGGGACAAAGGATACAGAGAGTTTACCCAGGTTCGGCCCCTCTCAATGAGGTAAAAGCCTATTCCTGCTTTCGATTGTATTGCTTGGGTTTCGATTACCAGGGAGCGAATACGCTTGACCTAGTACTAGATTGACTGTTTTCTTGAGTTTACCCACCACCAGGTCACCCCTTTATTTATAGGTTCACACAAACGTGACCAGCTCGGTTTCTAAGTAAGCTTGCCTTACAGAGCAAGTTAAACCTATGGCGGCTCATCTTTCTGGGCCTTGAGTCGCCTCCAGGCCTTGGGCCTTCAACAAGCTTGATCCATGAACCGCCAGCTTCATGCTTAAGTCGCCGATGGCATGACCTAGCCCCTCCTAGGCGGGTCATACCTAGGAGTTATATCCCCAATAAGAGTTTTATAGCAAAACATGATCACCTACATTAAACTCACGCTTTTGTATCCTTTTGTCATGCCATATTTTAACTTTTTCTTTAAACAACTTGGCATTCTCATAGGCTTGGGTTCTCCATTCATCAAGTGAGCTTATGTCAAATAACCTCTTCTCACCGGCAAGTTTGAAATCATAGTTGAGCTCTTTGATTTCCCAATAAGCTTTATGTTCTAGTTCAAGAGGTAAGTGACAAGCCTTTCCATAAACCATTTTATATGGAGACATATCCATAGGGTTTTTATAAGCAGTTCTATAAGCCCATAATGCATCGTCAAGTTTCTTAGACCAATTTTTTGCAGATCTATTAACAGTCTTTTGCAAAATCAATTTCATCTCTCTATTGCTCAATTCTACTTGACCACTAGACTGAGGATGATATGGAGATGCAATTCTATGGTTAACACCATACTTAGTAAGCATTTTACGGAAAGCACCATGAATAAAATGTGAACCACCATCAATCATTAAATATCTAGGGACTCCAAACCTCGGAAAAATCTTCTTTAAGCATCTCAATAGAAGTGTTGTGATTAGCACTACTAGTTGGAATAGCTTCTATCCACTTAGTAATGTAATCAACAGCAACTAAAATATGTGTATACCCGTTAGAGGAAGGAAAAGGTCCCATATAATCAAAGCCCCAAACATCAAATGGTTCAATAACAAGTGAATAGTTCATAGGCATTCTCGACGTCTACTAATATTACCGATTCTCTGGCATTCATCACAAGACAAGACAAACTTATGAGCATCCTTGAAGAGAGTAGGCCAATAAAAACCAGATTGTGATACCTTATGTGCAGTTCTATCTCTGCCATGGTGTCCTCCGTAAGACTTGGAGTGACACTTGCGTAGGATCTGTTCATGTTCATGCTCAGGTACACAACATCTAGTAACACCATCTACTCCTTTATAAAGATGTGGGTCATCCCAAAAGTAATGTCTTAAATCATAGAAAAACTTTTTCTTTTGCTGGTATGTGAAACTAGGTGGTATAAATTTAGCAACAATGCAACTAGCATAATCAGCATACAATGGAGTATTATGAGAAGCATTTATGACAGCTAATTGCTCATCAGGAAAACTATCATCAATAAGTAGTGGATCAACAAGAACATTTTCTAACCTAGACAAGTTGTCTGCAATAGGGTTCTAAGCTCCCTTTCTATCAATAATATGCAAATCAAATTCTGGTAGTAAGAGAACCCATCTAATAAGTCTAGGTTTAGCATATTTCTTTGCCATAAGATATTTAATAACAAGATGATCAGTGTAAACAATTACTTTGTAATCAACTATATAAGATCTGAACTTATCACAAGCAAAAACAATTGCTAAAAATTCCTTTTCGGTAGTATCATAATTTCTCTGGGCACCGTCTAGAGTTTTACTAGCATAATGAATGACACTCAATTTCTTATCGACTCTTTGCCCTAGAACAGCACCAACAGTATAATCACTAGCATCACACATAGTTTCAAAGGGTAAATTCCAATCAGGCGGTTCAACAATAGGTGCAGAAATCAAGGCTTTCTTAAGTATTTCAAATGCTTCTACACAATCATCATCAAAAACAAAAGGAACATCCTTTTGCAAGAGGTTAGTGAGAGACCTAGAAATTTTAGATAAGTCTTTAATAAACCTCCTATAGAAACCAGCATGACCACGGAAACTTCTTATACCTTTGATGTCTTTAGGACATGACATCTTTTCAATAGCATTTACTTTAGCTTTATCAACTTCAATACCTCTTTCAGAAATTTTATGCCCCAAGACAATACCTTCATTAACCATAAAGTGGCACTTCTCCCAATTCAAGACAAGATTAGTTTCTTCACATCTCCGCAAAACTCGATCAATGTTGCTTAAGCAATCATCAAAAGAAGTTTCGTAAATGGAGAAATCATCCATGAAAACCTCAACAATATTTTCACAAAAAGTCAGAGAATATAGCAGTCATACATCTTTGAAAGGTAGCAGGTACATTGCATAAACCAAAAGGCATACGTCTATAAGCAAAGGTACTGAAAGGGAAAGTAAAAGTGGTCTTTTCCTTATCATCTTTTGACACAGGTATTTGAGAAAAACCAAAATAACCATATAGAAAGCAAAAATGTGTATGTTTGGATAGTCTTTCTAGCATTTGATCAATAAAAGGTAGAGGGTAATGATCTTTTCTAGTAGTTTTGTTCAATTTGTGAAAATCAATTACCATTCTATAACCTGTAACATTTCTTTGTGGGATCAATTCATGCTTATCATTAGGAACAACAGTAATACCTCCCTTCTTAGGGACACAATGAACAAGACTTGCCCATCTACAATCAGCAATAGGATAAATTATACCTGCCTCCAGAAGCTTTAGTATTTCATTTCTTACCACTTCTTTCATTTTAGGATTTAACCTTCGTTGGTCATAAACAACTGGTTTAGCATCGAGTTCCAAATTAATTTTGTGTTGACATAGAGTGGGACTAATGCCCTTAAGATCATCAAGAGTATATCCAATAGCGGCACAGTGCTTCTTCAGAGTTTTCAATAGCTTCTTTTCTTCATGCTTTGAAAGGTTAGCACTAATAATAACAGCATATATATTTTTTCATCAAGATAAGCATATTTCAAGGTATCAGGAAATTGTTTAAGCTCAAATACGGGATCACCCTTGGGTGGAGGTGGATCCCTAAGGATTTCTATAGGCAAATTGTGTTTCAAAATAGGCCCTTGATTAAAGAATATTTCATCTATTTCCCTTCTTTCATTCATAAACATATCATTTTCATGGTCTAGCAAATATTGTTCTAAAGGATCAGTAGGAGGCACGGCTGTAACATCAAAAAAATCTAAATTTTGGAATGTTATATTAAATAGATAGTTTTGATTTGCTTGTTTGATTGATTGTGTGAAGTTGAGTGAAATTTGAAACTTTTGAAAGTTAAATGAGAGGGAATAAAAGGACGTTCCCAAACTTTCACCGTTGCTTTATGATCTCCATGAATTCAAATTTGTTTCATCACAAAACCCTAGAGTGAAGATGACATGACTTCTTCCATTTAATTAAATGAAAAGGGTTTTTGAAAAGATTTGAATTACAGTTGGAACTATTTCAAATTCAGAAACTTTAAGCAACTCAATGATTTTCATGAGAGAAGATAAAATGACTTCTTCAAAGCATATGAAATATGAGTTGGGAGTTTAAAAGAATCCAATTTAGAGTCCCTTTGAAATTATTTTCAATTTGGGTTTTATTGAAATTATTTTTCTCCAAAAATAAAATATATGTAAAATAGGGTAAAATGATTCCCTACAATAGAAAATGGGAGAGAAATAAATTTGAAATCATTTTCGTATTTTAAAAATGTTTTCTGTGGGTTTTATTGTAGCAGTAGCACTATTTGAATTATTTAAATTTGTGTAGATTTTATTTAATGCTAGAAAAATGTTCATCTTGTAGGAAATCATTTTCTGAAAATTTAGATATAAAATATGCCTAGGTTCTATTTTATTTTACTCCGCTTTTTATTTTCCTTGTTTAAAAAAAAGTTTTCTTCCTCCGCCGACTGGGTCGGCCCAACTCCCGGGCCAGGCCACGGCCCAGCCCATGTCGCCCGCACCGCTAATCCCTGAGCTCGGGACGGAGTCCCAAGCCGCCACGGCATCGCCGCCGCCGCCTTGTCCGCCCCAGCCTCCCCTTGCCCCTCCTCCACGCCACCTCCTCCCCTCCCCTATAAATCCCGAGGCCCCGGGCCCTTTCCTCTCTGCCCGCACCACCGCCCCCCTCCCGCATCTCGCCGTCGCCTCGTCGGAGTTGCCGCCGCCGCCGAGCTTCCTCGCTGTCGCCCCGCTCCTCCCCGACCCCCGCAGCCACCACCCACCTCACCGTCGCGCCGCGCCGCCCCTCCCCGACCTCTCCGTTGCCCTCCTCGACCACCAAAGCCGCCGCCACATCGACGTCCGAGCCGCCACCACCGTCTCCCTCACCGCCGGCAGCCACAGTCATCGCGGTATGCCTCGCCTCTACCCTCGCCGTTCGATCTGGATCTAACGGTCGAGATCATCTTGTTTTTTTTCTCGAATCATTTTAGTTTAAGTAGCAAACGTTCGTAGTTTAGACTTTGCAATGAACGAATTCATTCGTTAGCGTTCGGCAGCGAACGTTCGTTAGATAGTTTTTTTTCTGTTTCTGTTTAATTCGGCCTGGGACCCATATGTAATTAGTTTCTTCATGGATTAGTCCCTAATCTTAAAATGATCACAAGTTTTTGCTTGTTAGTCGGAATTAGATGAGACCAATGCCAGATTCTTCGTTATGATCCCCTCTATCCAGATAATCAACTTAAACATATTTTTGAGAGTTTTAAAATTTGAATCCAAACTGTTTTTACTTGAACTTCGTTTGATCGTAACTTGAGTTTTATAACTCCGATTTAATTGGTTCTTTTTGCAAATTGAAACTCTTGACCTAAGATTTTTGATAAGGCCAAATTCACTTAATTTTGGTACTGTTAGAAATTTTTTCCTGTTGCGAGAGTCATTTGCTTGGTTTCAAAGTTTTCCGGATTGCTTTCTTCGTTTTTTCTGATATTTTGAGTGATTGCTTATGTGTGGTTACTATGGTTTGCTTACGATAGATTGAACGGAGTGTGACGAATAGAACTATCAGGAGTTCAGTGCGAAGGTTCTTCATCAACAGTACAGGCAAGTTCACACTTTGATCATATTTTTCATACCCAGTTTTTATTCATTAGTTTCAACCCTCAAACATTGCATGAGTAAGTTTGATAACATGTGGGTATTGGGAAGTAGATGATGAGGTAGAACCTGTTCCCTTTATTGCAAACTTTGGGAGTTACTTCTATGTTATGCTTATATTGCTATGCTATGCTCGTAGATGTGGATTGGGTGAGTGTATCCATGACAGATGTGAGTATTGTTAATTAATGGTTAACTTAAGGTGGCTACTTAAATACACATCTAGGTGGATTGAGGCACCTCGGGAAACCAGTGTTGCCTGTTTTTTTGGAAATCCCAGGGATACCGTGTGATTATCCTATGGACCGCCACCTAGGCTCAAAGGGATCATAAGATTATTCATGCTAGAAACTTCCGTGTGCAGCCACAAGCTATTATGGGATCTAGCATAGTTGATTAAATCATGTGAACTCTTACAGTGGTAGACTAGCAGATGTACATCGTGAGGTGCTAACGCTTCTGAAAGACTGTGTCTCGGTCATCCGTTTCTCAAACACCATGTAGTGTGAGAAATCCAACAGAGGAGATCGGGTCTTATGGGGAAAAGTGTGCAAACCTCTGCAGAGTGTACAAACTAATCATGGTTAGTTGTGTCCCCGGTTATGGACATCTTGAGTATCTAGTTCTTGGATTATCATGTTGATCTCATCGCGTTACTTAATATAATTTGTTTGGGTTTAATGATGATGCTTAATTGGTATTGAGTTGGGTGAACCTTCTCAATGTTTAACAACTACCATGATAGTTAAATAAAATTTATTCCTTTGTTGTAGGGGAAAATTGGCTTTATGCAAAACTGTAACCATAGAGCTTTCCACCGGCCAAATAATGTATGTAGTGATAGTTATTATTCATCTTTGCTCTATGGTGTGAATTTGCCAGTACATTCAATGTACTGACCTACATGGCTGAAACGTCTCATGTTGTAGGAATCTTACGACGAGTAAGTGATACATTAGGGTTACGATTTTTACACTCAACTTTGTCGTTGGTGTTGATGGGAATCCACAATTGTGTTGTTTCTTCCGCTATATGGATTGAGGTAATAGTATTTATGTCATTTTATACATGTGATTTACCTCTGTTATAATCCTCGAGTACTGTGTGTGTCAGCATACCGATCCAGGGATGACACTTAAGCACAGAGACTTGACCGTCTGAGGTTGGGTCGCTACAAGATGGTATCAGAGCACATGTTGACTGTAGGACGTGACCCTAGAGACTGGCAAGCCCATAGGAAAGATTTTCTCTACTACTTTATTTTCAAAAAAAAGATCTCTTACCTCTCTTATCTTCTAAGCTTATTCAAATATTCCCTTTTAGTTAGACTATACCATTTCCCATTTTGACCACATGAAGATTCGGCTGATGAGACCACTCCAAGGAGTACAAGATATCGGACAATTAAGACCACTTTGGAATAAAGAGGATTTCTACCGTACATTACAATGATGGAAACTACAACGGTTGAAGACTCCAAAGAGTAGGAGAATTTGAAGGCCCTGTAGAATTATTCCAGATTTGTATGACCTAGGAAGGCACCCCTTATGGAACTTGGCAGACTAATGAAGCTGTCAATACCCGAGATCAAGGTGTCTCAGAGAAAGACCAGAACATGGAGCATCAGAACTCAAAGTTTTTGTCAAGAAAACCCTAAGGCAGGAGATCAACTATGGAATGATAGCCCATGGCAATGACAAGGGAAGAAACACGACTATCCATGATGTTATCGCAAGCTTATGCTATTGTCACCATGCTGAGTTAAGCATGCATTTCTTCGGATGGATTGGATGGTAGAAGGCTGATGGAGCACCTGTCAGTAAAATATGAAGTTTTAACCTTAGCTGGTGTATCACCAGGATCTGGAGTATTACATCCAGAAGTTTAAGATGGACATGCAGGAAGCTATATTTGACAAGTAAGTATTTCATGAAGAACTCAGGATCCAGAAGCTGAAAGTAGCCAAGCTGGAGGAGCAAAACCTTGAGATACAGGAGATTTGTCAGGAACTGAAGGATAGTAGGACCATGGTTCATGCCAAGGATGTTGAAACCCAGAAGTTGGAACGCAACTCTGGGAATATTAAAGGACGTCATGAGAGACTTCGCGTTAATAGAGATGATCTGGCTAAAGAACATGAGAAGGACAAGCATGATTGGAAGAAGCCATCGGAGACATGAACAAGAAGAGTTTGGCGACTTTGAAGATTTATTGACCTTTAGAAGAACAAATATCTGTTATATACTTACGTTAGATGCGACGATTGTGAGCTGTCTTTTGTTTGATGTTTTACCGACAGCCACAAAATAAAAGGCCCTTTTCAAAACTATTGTTTGTATTGTGTGTATCCCCCTATCTCTCTTATCTCACCCCAAAACCCTTGGAACCAATAGAGGATGAATGGAGATGAACTCACATTTTCTGGACCCATGCATCAATTGGACACGGACCGATGGATTCAGAACATGGAGGATCACATGAAGAATAACCCTATAGCCAGGAAGGATATGACCCAGCATGCTCTTCAGTGCTTTGAAAGAGGTGCTGCTACTTGGTGGAGGATGTACCAAAACATCAATGGATGGCAAGGAGTAACCACTTGGAAAGAATTTAAGTTGACTTTGTCAAAGTCTCGGCTTGTGTCCCAGAAATTGAAGCCTTATGGAAACAATATGAAGAAACCTTGTGCATGCAAGCTTTGTGGAGCAATAGGACACAACCATAAAGAACACAAGTATGAATGCCCTAATTGTGAAGGAAGTCACCCAGCTGAAGAATGCCCAACTAGGCAGATTACTTGTTTCTTGTGTGAAGGAACTACCCACTACCCTGCTCAGTGTCACATTTACGCCATGGTACAAAGAACCATCCAGTAGAAGAAAGAAGCAATTAAAGGAGCCCTCATGGAAATTTTAGAAGAACCTTCAATGAAGGAAGGGGTGGAGGACACACCCGAAGAAAACCCAAGTAAACCCTGCACCAAGTCTTGCTATTCATGTGGAGAAGAAGGACACATCTCCTAGAATTGTCTGAATGGGGATCTAGTAGAATTCCCGACAGAGGAAGTAGAGTATGACCCACAAGAAATAGAAGCCCTGATTGGAACGGAAAAGTCTAGGGAGAGAAGTAGATTGGATTCCAGGAAGGACCTGAGCCACATCACCTGTTTTAGGTGCAAGGAGTCAGGGCACTACTTCAGCAATTGCCCAAAAAGGAAGTCGATGACCCAAGGAGGCTATGTGATCATGAGGAAACCTCGAGACTTGTCAGAAGTAATATGTTTCTTCTGTAACGAAGCAAGGCACTTTGCAAGAGATTGTCCCAAGGAGAAGGAGACCTGTGCTAAATAGTTGAGTTTGCAATAAGGAAATGTAGTAGTAGTAGTGGGAACAATTCTTTTACATTGAGGTGTTGAGATGAGGCATGTAATGGTAATGCAGGAGATTGTAATAGTTTGAGAATCAATAAAGTTGGCATCATTGGTACTGATTTGGATTTTATGAGTTGTTACTCCATGGAGAAAGATTTTGACCATTTTAGAGGATATGAGAAATATGGTCTATGGAAGAATTGGAGCATTTTAAGGGTGGTAGTACCCTGTGAGGACCCTTGACCCCTGGAAAAGAAAATGATATTCCATGAAATGGACTATGGACAAAATAAGTATGAGTTTTTTCTCGATATGTGGGATACCCCAAGAATACGAAGGGATGAATTACTATTGCATATAAAGGAGGTATGATGTTGGAAGTATGGGGCAATTGTAACTCCATGATGAGTATGAGTAATCACATTGTAGTGTGATACCAATAGAGGGAAGGAAGGAAGACAATACCATTGGATGGATTTAAGAATGCTAGGAAGTTGGATGTTGGAATAATGATCAGTTGCCCCGATGATGAGTTCAAGGTTTTCAAGTGATGAGATGGGCCATAACCCATAGGCCTCAGGACCTGCCAAGAAGCAAGCACACTCTTGCTGAAGGAAAAACCCTGGAAGAGGATATACCTTTATCAACCGACGATTTTATAGGAGCAACGCAAAACCTGAGAGTTGTGAAGGAACGTTAGTTGTTTGTTTGGCTTGCAGAATCAATGGATTTATACGAACTTGGTTCGTTGACAAGAGAAATTCTGCAATGCTTGTGAGGATGATCGAGTGTTAGTATGCGAGATTTGCTAAACCATATACAAGGTAATGATTTGGGTGCGGGATGGTTTGATCACCATACTGACTTACTATTATTATTCGTCATGCTATATGGGATAGTAAATCTGAGAGACTTGCCTATAGTAGAGGGATGACGATTAAAACCTTGTTTAAACCTTAAAATGGTACGGTGTTTTTCCCTTGTACAAGGCAATTGTTGCCAATCGTAGGTCATACGGTGAGGATGAAGCCCACACCCATTTTCCTACAGGAGAAACCATAAATTGTTGACCACCATGAGATATCGATAGTTGTTTAGTATTGGCGCCACACACATCAGCTAAGAAGACCTAGTCATGGAATAACCTTACGAAGATGAAATGGACATAGGAATTAAGGAAAAGGTTATGCTACGACCGGAAGAGCCTGGAGAAGGAATTATCCTCAAGATCTGAGAAGATCGACACTGTCAACAATAAGGATGGAGTGTATGAGTTTTGATGGAACCGTAACCATGCTTCTAAGGGTGGTAGTACCCCAGACCCCCTATGAAGATCGAAGGATTTTGAGAAGACCCCCGAACCTAACCTATTTCTTGGTAGCCTCTCCGAATCTCGAGGACAAGATTCCTTTTAAGGGTGGTAGGTTTGTAACATCCCAAAATTCTAAATTTTGGAATGTTATATTAAATAGATAGTTTTGATTTGCTTGTTTGATTGATTGTGTGAAGTTGAGTGAAATTTGAAACTTTTGAAAGTTAAATGAGAGGGAATAAAAGGACTTTCCCAAACTTTCACCATTGCTTTATGATCTCCATGAATTCAAATTTGTTTCATCACAAAACCCTAGAGTGAAGATGACATGACTTCTTCCATTTAATTAAATGAAAAGGGTTTTTTAAAAGATTTGAATTCCAGTTGGAACTATTTCAAATTCAGAAACTTTAAGCAACTCAACGATTTTCATGAGAGAAGATAAAATGACTTCTTCAAAGCATATGAAATATGAGTTGGGAGTTTAAAAGAATCCAATTTAGAGTCCCTTTGAAATTATTTTCAATTTGGGTTTTATTCAAATTATTTTTCTCCAAAAATAAGATATATGGAAAATAGGGTAAAATGAATCCCTACAATCGAAAATTGGAGAGAAATAAATTTGAAATAATTTTGGTATTTTAAAAATGTTTTTTTGTGGGTTTTATTGTAGCAGCAGCACTGTTTGAATTATTTAAATTTGTGTAGATTTTATTTGATGCTAGAAAAATGTTCATCTTGTAGGAAATCTTTTTCTGAAAATTTAGATATAAAATATGCCTAGGTTATATTTTATTTTACTCCGCTTTTTATTTTCGTTGTTTAAAAAAAAATTCTTCCTCCGCCCACTGGGCCGGCCCAACTCCCAGGCCAGGCCACGGCCTAGCCCACGTCGCCCGCGCCGCTCGTCCCCAAGCTCGGGACCGAGTCCCGAGCCGCCACGGCATCGCCGCCACCGCCGTGTCCGCCGTGGCCTCCCCTTGCCCCTCCTCCATGCCACCTCCTCCCCTCCCCTATAAATCCCGAGGCCCCGAGCCCTTTCCTCTCTGCTTGCGCCACCACTCCCCTCCCACATCTCGCCGCCGCCTCGCTAGAGTTGCCGCCACCGCCGAGCTTCCTCGCCATCGCCCCGCTCCTCCCCGACCCCCACAGCCACCACCCACCTCACCGTCGCGCTGCACCGCCCCTCCCCGACCCCTCCATTTCCCTCCTTGACCATCGGAGCCGCCGCCACCGTCTCCCTCGCTGTCGGCAGCCACATTCACCGCGGTACACCTCGCATCTCCCCTCGCCGTCCGATCTGGATCTAACGGTCCAGATCATCTTGTTTTTTTTCTCGAATCATTTTAGTTTAAGTAGCAAACGTTCGTAGTTTAGACTTTGCAGGGAACGAATTCGTTCGTTAGCATTTGACAAGGAACGTTCGTTAGATAGTTTTTTTCTGTTTCTGTTTAATTCGGCCAGGGACCCGTATGTAATTAGTTTCTTCACACATTAGTCCCTAATCTTAAAATGATCACAACTTTTTTGCTTGTTAGTCGAAATTAGATGAAACCAACGCCCACTTCTTCGTTATGATCCCCTCTATCCAGATAATCAACGGACATATTTTTGAAAGTTTTAAAATTTGAATCCAAACAATTTTGTACTTGAACTTCATTTGATCGTAACTTGAGTTTTATAACTCTGATTTAATTAATTCTTTTTGCAAATCGAAGCTCTTGACCTAAGCTTTCTGATAAGGCCAAATTCACTAAATTTTGGTACTGTTAGAAATTGTTTTCTATTGCAAGAGTCATTTGCTTGGTTTCGAAGTTTTCCGGATTGCTTTCTTCGTTTTTCCTGATTTTTTGAGTGATTGCTGATGTGTGGTTACTACTGTTTTATTATGATAGATTGAACGGAGTGTGACGAATAGAACTATCAGGAGTTGAGTGTGAAGGTTTTTCATCAACAGTACAGGTAAGTTCACACTTTGATCATATTTTTCATACCCAGTTTTTATGCATTAGTTTCAACCCTCAAACATTGCATGAGTAGGTTTGCTAACATGTGGGTACTGGGAAGTAGATGATGAGGTAGAACCTATTGTCCTTTATTGCAAACTTTGGGAGTTACTTCTACGTTATGCTTATATTGATATGTTATGCTTGTAGACGTCGATTGGGTGAGTGTATCCATGACAAATGTGAGTATTGTTAATTAATGATTAAATTAAGGTGGCTACTTAAATACACATCTGGGTGGATTGAGGCACCTGGGGAAACCAGTGTTGCCTGTTTTTCGGAAATCCCGGGGTTACCGTGTGATTATCCTATGGACCGCCACCCAGGCTCAAAGGGATCATAAGATTATTCATGCTAGAAACTTCCGTGTGCAGCCACAAGCCATTATGGGCTCTAGCGTAGTTGATTAAGTCATGCGAAATCTTACAGTGGTAGAGTAGCAGATGTACATCGTAAGGTGCTAACGTTTCTGAAAGACTGTGTCTCGGTCATCCGTTTCTCAAACACCATGTAGTGCGAGAAATCCAATGGAGGAGACCGGGTCTTGTGGGGAAAAGTGCGCAAACCTCTACAGAGTGTACAAACTAATCATGGTTAGCCGTGTCCCTGGTTATGGACATCTTGAGTATCTAGTTCTTGGATTATCATGTTGATCTCATCACATTACTTAATATAATTTGTTTGGGTTTAATGATGATGCTTAATTGGGATTGAGTTGGGTGAACCTTCTCAATGTTTAACAACTACCATGATAGTTAAATAAAATTTATTCCTTTGTTGTATGGAAAAATTGGCTTTATGCAAAACTCTAACCATAGAGCTTTCCACCAGCCAAATATGCATGTAGTGATAGTTATTATTCATCATTGCTCTATGGTGTGAATTTGCCAGTACATTCAATGTACTGACCTACATGGCTGCAACATCTCATGTTGCAGGAATCTTATGACGAGTAAGTGATACGTTAGGGTTACGATTTCTACACTCAACTTTGTCGTTGGTGTTGATGGGAATCCACAACCGTGTTGTTTCTTCCGCTATATGGATTGAGGTAATAGTATTTACGTTATTTTATACATGTGATTTACCTCTATTATAAATCCTCGAGTACTGTGTGTGTCAGCATACCAATCCAGGGATGACACTTAAGCACAGAGACTTGACCATTTGAGGTCGGGTTGCTACAGCGGCAAAAGAAGCAAGACCAATAATTTCATCCTTAATAGGCAATTCTTTATCATGGGGTTGTCTACGGAATTTAGTGAAATTAAAATCATGAGACATATCCCCTAAACCAACAGTAACAACATTTTTCTCACAGTCTATCTTAGCATTAACAGTATTCAAGAAAGGTCAACCAAATATAATGGGACAAAAATCATCTTGTGGGGAACCAAGAAGAAGAAAATCAGTAGTGTATTTTATTTTCCCACACAAGACTTTGACATCTCTAACTATCCCAATTGGTTATATAGTATCTCTATTGGCAAGCTTAATAATAACATCAATATCTTCTATCTCAGCAAGTGCAATATCATTCATAATTTCTTGATATAAGGTAAAAGGAATTGGACTCACACTAGCACCCACATCACACAAACCATGATAACAATGATCTCCAATTTTAATGGAAACAACAGGCATGCCAACAACAGGTCTATGTTTATCTTTAGTATCGGGTTTAGCAATTCTAGCAGCTTCATCACAGAAATAAATAACATGCCCATCAATATTATCAACCAAGAGATCTTTAACCATAGCAATACTAGGTTCAACTTTAATTTGTTTAGGGGGTGTAGGTGTTCTAGTATAACTCTTATGAACCACAGTCGAAGCTTTAGCATGATCCTTTATTCTAACAGGAAAAGGTGGTTTCTCAATATAAGCAGTAGGAACAATAGGATCAACATCATAGGTAATAGTTTCTTCCTCAACTTTAATAGGTTCTACTATTTTAACTTTAATGGGAGGATGATATTTAAACCACTTCTCCTTAAGGAGATCAACATGAGTAGCAAATTATTCACAAAAAGAAGCTACTATCTCATAGTCAAGTCCATATTTAGTGCTAAAATCACAAAAGGCATCGATATCCATAAAAGATTTAACACAATCAAACTTAAGGTTTATACCTGACTCCTTACCTTCGTCGAGTTCCCAATCTTCAGAGTTGCATTTAATTATTTCCAATAAGTCCCATTTGAATTCAATATTCTTCTTCATAAAAGAACCAGTATAAGAAGTATCGAGCATGGATCGATCATTATGAGAAAGCCGTGCATAATTTTTTTGAATAATAATTTCTCTTGAGAGCTCATGATTGGGGCATGAATATAACATTGACTTAAGCCTCCCCCAAGCTTGAGAGATACTTTCTCCTTCACGAGGCCAAAAATTATATATATAATTCCGATCACGATGAACCAAATGCATAGGATAAAACTTCTGATGAAATTCCAATTTCAGTCGGTTGTAGTTCCATGATCCAATATCATCACATAGCCTAAACCATGTAAATATGCCTTTCATTCAAAGATAAAGGGACGACCTTCTTCTTGACAACATCCTCGGGCATACCTGCAAGCTTAAATATTCCATAAACTTCATCCACATAGATTAGGTGCATATCGGGATGTAATGTTCCATCTCCTGCATAAGGATTAGCTAGCAGTTTTTCTATCATACCCGAAGAAATTTCATAATAAATATTTCAGTAGGTGCAGTAGGTTGAGGAGCAACTCTTTGCTCTTCCGGTCGAGGTGAAGATATCCCGAACAAGCCCCTCAAAGGATTATTTTCGATAGTAACAAGTGACGGTAAATTTCAGCACACTATGCGCTTCACTCCCCGGCAACGGCACCAGAAAAGAGTCTTGATGACCCAAAAGTATAGGGGATCTATTGTAGTCCTTTTGATAAGTAAGAATGTCGAACCCAACAAGGAGCAGAAGGAAATGACAAGCGGTTTTTAGCAAGGTATTATCTGCAAGCGCTGAAATTATCGCTAACAGATAGTTGTGTGATAAGATGATTCGTAATGGGTAACAAGTAACAAAAGTAAACAAGGTGCAGCAAGGTGGCCCAATCCTTTTTGTAGCAAAGGACAAGCCTGGACGAACTCTTATATAAAGCAAACCGCTCCTGAGGACACATGGGAATTATTGTCAAGTTAGTTTTCATCATGCTCATATGATTCACGTTCGTTACTTTGATAATTTGATATGTGGGTGGACCGGTGCTTGGGTGCTGCCCTTCCTTGGACAAGCCTCCCACTTATGGCACTACTGCAGGATGTTGCTAACACGACACTACGATCAGAGACCCTTCGTGAAACTGTGTGTGATGCAATAATCGCAAACGATGGTGTCAGAGAACCGTCTAAAATGTGCAAAACCTTTGCGATGACGCCTGCATCAAACACGGTTCAGATTCTAGTTGTGTGTGCGATGCAGGGCATACGGTTCAGTTCAATTAACTGTTTGCGATGATGAGGAACAAAAGAAACAGGCAGCCAGATGAAGGCGTGCGATACACAGCGTACGGTTCGCTCGGATGAACTGTTTGTGAATAGGCAACACAAAAGAAACGGTCAGCCAGATCAAGGTGTGTGTGTGATGTACAACATGCGGTTCACTCGGATGAACTGTTTGCGTTGACACAAGAGAACAGAAACAGTTTGATATAACAAGATGTGTGTGATACATGGCAAACAGGTCTGTAATCAGAAATGTATGCGAAGACCGATAATAACACAGACGATTGCTTATAATAAGACGTATGTGATATGCTTTGTCTACACAACATGTATTGGCCACTAGGGGATGGGCGGTCATCTGGATACGCCGTAAGGATGCGAAGAGGCATCCTATATCAGCAAGGACTAGTTGTTCCACCAGTAGCTCATCTAAGAGAACTCTCAAGTTAAGTGTGCTCAGGCTGGAGCAACCATCAGATGGGTGACTGGATGGGAAGTTGTGTTGATGTTAAATTAACTGATAGGATGGGTCATGTCAGTCAAATGACCGAAATGACCCATTCCCTCACCTAATTTAACCTCGAGGTCCTTCTCTTTTTTTTAACATATGTTAAAGAAGGTCTACCGCATTACTTTTTGACAATGTGTATACGTGGCATACAGTTGATCCATCCAACATGTTTGTGATGGAATAAGTCGTGTGTGTCATGGGAAAACACTTGCTAGTGTACAACCGTTTGTGATTGATGAATTCATCACCGACAGGTTCCCTAGTGTGGTCCGTGTTCATCTCATCAGCATCTACTTCTCGTGCTAGCTCGATGTTCCTTTATATTGTAAGTTTCCATTAATTGATGGTGTTCTATGAACACGCCACCATTTCCCGCCATTTCCTCACTTGTTTCCTGCCACCTAGCGATATTGCACATAAACCTAGGTGTGGCGCGACGCACGGAGGCAACAAGCGCAGCCTGTAGCACATCCACCTTTTCCAAGCATGCCAACGCACCAAAGCGCCGCCTCTGCCATCAACCTCGTCAACGAGGAAAACCAGAAGGCACCATGGCCCGTCGAGGCCATGGCGCTCCCCAGCAACGCGATGGACAACGTTGTGATGCGCGTCATCGCTAGGGTTGAGCAGACCTTTGGTGCATGGCGCTTCAGCGCCGCGGATCAAGATAGGCATGTCAGCACTGAGAGGCTGCAGCTCGCCACACAACATGATCGATGGCGCGCCGTAGACCAAGCTAGGCGCATTCGTGCTGATAGGCTGCGGCTTGCCGCATGGCGAGAGCGTTGGAGCGCCGCAGAGCAAGAGGCGCGGCGCACCGCACAGCAAGAGCGGATCCCTCGGTGCTTGCGTGCTATCGACAGGGCGTCGCAGCTGGGTACACGTCCCGTCAGTACCCCCATTCCTCGCCAAGAGTGGGCACAGGCCCTCTGCACCGTACTTGCACCAGAGGCCGGCCTCGCCGTACTTGCACCAAACGCCTGTCGCGCCGTTCGCATGGGTCACGCCGTTCGCCTTGTCCGCGGCCCGCTCGATGCCAACACGCTAGTCGGTAGGCTTGACCGCCTCCTTGGCACATGTGTCCACCTGGGCGTAGTAGAGGAACATGGCCGTCGCATCCTCGACATGGTGATCTCCGATGAAATAGCTAACTTGGAGCTTGAGATCACGCTCCAGATATACCACAAGCGTGTCGATCGCTTGGACGAACGCCTGCACGAGTTTAGGCAGAGCCAAGAGCTACCGTAGGCAAGGGTTGCTGGTCATGGTCTCATGGACGCGTTTTATTTTGTTGAGTCGTTTCGACGTGGATAGCTATGTATTCATAGCAATCATGCTATTGCTCTGTTTATTGCTCTGTTTCAATGTGTGTACTTTGTTTTCCGTTCTTATATGTTCTGTTTCAATGTGTGTTTATACGCGTTCCATTCTATATATGTGGCTGATAACAGATAGATTCAAATTAGTATACAAAAACATATAGAAAATGGAATTCATAATATATATAATATTAATTGTTCATTAGTCCATCATAGAATATATATACATAATATCATCACATATACGTGATGATACTTAACTACTGGGTAAAATGCATAAAATTGAAAATGAACAATACTAAAACTAATAATCCCTCCTGGGGCCAGTATTTCGACAGCCCCTCGCCAGCATCTCCCTGGTGCGCGGCGTCTTCCCAGAGCGGAGGCCGTACTCCGCCTCCTCCGCCTCGCAGCGCTTGACGTGCTGATCTGCCTCTTGTAGACGGACGCGCGCGAACGATCTTGCCATTTCATTAGGCGCCCACCGGAGCTCCTCGTCGGTGGCATGATATGTCTCCATCGTATCTACTTTTCCAAACACTTTTGCCCTTGTTTTGGACTCTAACTTGCATGATTTGAATGGAACTAACCCGGGCTGACGCTGTTTTTAGCAGAATTGCCATGTTGTTATTTTTGTGCAGAAATGAAAGTTCTCGGAATGACCTGAAACTCCACGGAGAATATTTTTGGAATTAATAAAAAATACTGGCGAAAGAATCAAGGCCAGGGGGGCACACCTTGTCCACATGGGTGGGGGCGCGTCCCCCTGCCTCGTGGGCCCCCTGGAGCTCCACCGACCTCAACTCCAACTCTATATATTCACGTTCGGGGAGAAAAAAATCAGAGAGAAGGATTCATTGCTTTTTATGATTTGGAGCCGCCGCCAAGCCCTAATCTCTCTCGGGAGGGCTGATCTGGAGTCCGTTCAGGGCTCCGGAGAGGGGAATCCATCGCCGTCGTCATCATCAACCATCCTCCATCACCAATTTCATGATGCTCACCGCCGTGCGTGAGTAATTCCATCATAGGCTTGCTGGACGGTGATGGGTTGGATGAGATTTACCATGTAATCGAGTTAGTTTTGTTAGGTTTTGATCCCTAGTATCCATTATGTTCTAAGATTGATGTTGCTATGACTTTGCTATGCTTAATGCTTGTCACTAGGGCCCGAGTGCCATGATTTCAGATCTGAACCTATTATGTTTAAATGAATATATGTGAATTCTTGATCCTATCTTGCAAGTCAATAGTCACCTACTATGTGTTATGATCCGACAACCCCGAAGTGACAATAATTGGGACCACTCCCGGTGATGACCGTAGTTTGAGGAGTTCATGTATTCACTAAGTGTTAATGCTTTGGTCCAGTACTCTATCAAAAGGAGGCCTTAATATCCCTTAGTTTCCAATAGGACCCCGCTGCCACGGGAGGGTAGGACAAAAGATGTCATGCAAGTTCTTTTCCATAAGCACGTATGACTATATTCGGGATACATGCCTACATTACGTTGATGAACTGGAGCAGGTTTGTGTCACCCTATGTTATAACTATTGCATGAGGACTCGCATCCGACATAATTATCCATCACCGATCCAATGCCTACGAGCTTTTTCACATATTGATCTTTGCTTAGTTACTTTACTATTGCCACTATTACAATTAATACAAAATTGCTACTTTTACTTTTGCCACTGTTACCGTACTTCCATACTACTTTGCTACTAAATACTTTGCAGCAGATATTAAGTTATCCAGGTGTGGTTGAATTGACAACTCAACTGCTAATACTTGAGAATATTCTTTTGCTCCCCTTGTGTCGAATCAATAAATTTGGGTTGAATACTCTACCCTCGAAAACTGTTGTGATCCCCTATACTTGTGGGTTATCAAGACTATTTTCCGGCGCCGTTGCCGAGGAGCATAGCTCTATTCTTTGAGTCACTTGGGATTTATATCTGTTGATCACTATGAGGAACTTCAAAGACGAAAGAACTAACATTTTTCTCTCAACTATGAGTGGGGGGGTAAGGAACTGCCATCTAGCTCTGCACTTGATTCACCTTCTGTTTTGAGTAAGCTTGTGACACCTAAACCTGCTTCTGTTATTAATTCTGATATGTCGCATGTTATTGATGATGCCACTTCTGCTATGCATGATACTTATGATGAAACTACTTCTATGCTTGATACTACTATGCCATTAGGTGAATTTCTTGATGAACAACTTGCTAGGGCTAGAGAGAATGAAATTATTGAAACTGATAATATTGATGAAAGCGATGATGAAGATTCTCCCCCAAGATATGAATTACCTGTTATGCCTGAGGGTTATGTTATGGTTGAAGAAACTGCTAGAGATTTTCTTGCTTGCAATGATACATCTGATCTTAAGAAATTATTAGCTAAGCTGAAAGAAAAGTCTCTGAATGCTAGAATGAAATATGACCCTGCTTTTGCTACTTCACTTATCTTTAATACTGATAAGGATTATGATTTCTCTGTCGATCCTGAGATAATTACTTTGGTTGAATCTGATCCTTTTTATGGCTATGAATCTGAAACTATCATGGTACATCTTACTAAACTGAATGATATAGCCACCCTATTCACTAATGATGAGAAAAGTCGTTACTACTATATCCTCAAGTTATTTCCATTCTCATTTAAAGGGTGATGCTAAAAATTGGTTCAATTCTCTTGATCCTGGTTGTGTGCGTAGTCCCCAGGATATGATTTATTACTTTTCTGCTAAATATTTCCCCGCTCATAAGAAACAAGCTGCTTTAAGGGAAATATATAATTTTGTGCAAATTGAAGAAGAGAGTCTCCCACAAGCTTGGGGGAGGCTTCTCTGATTACTTAATGCTTTGCCTGATCATCCTCTCAAGAAAAATGAAATACTTGATATCTTTTATAATGGACTAACCGATGCTTCCAGAGACCACCTGGATAGTTGTGCTGGTTGTGTTTTCAAGGAAAGAACTGTTGATCAAGCTGAATTGTTATTGAATAATGTGTTGACTAATGAAAACAATTGGACACTTCCTGAACCAACTCCTAAGCCAACTCTGAAGAAAAGGGGTATTCTATTTCTCAGTCCTGAAGATATGCAAGAGGCAAAGAAATCTGTGAAAGAAAAGGGCATTAAAGCTGAAGATGTTAAGAATTTACCGCCTATTGAATAAATACATGGTCTTGATAACCCGACACAGGTAGTAAAGGTAAATTCTCTCTATAGATTTGATGAAGGTGATATTCCTCGTTATAAGTCTACTAGTCAATGCTTGGATGAGTTTGATAATTTTATTGTTAAACAAGAAAACTTCAATGCTTATGTTGGTGGACAATTGAAATGTAATGCTGATATGATTGAACACTTGAGTGATTATATGTCTAGAGTTAAAGGGGAACTAAAACTTATTAGTAAACATGCTTCCATGGTTACCACTCAAGTAGAACAAGTGCTTAAAGCTCAAAATGATTTGCTCAATGAATTAAATAATAAGAAAAATGATAATGTTGTCAGAGTTATGACTAGAGGTGGTAGAATGACTCGGGAACCTTTGTATCCTGAGGGCCACCCTAAGAGAATTGAGCAAGATTCTCAGAGAAATAATGTTGATGCACCTACTCCTTCTAAAAAGAAGAAAAAGAAAAATGATAGGACTTTGCATGTCTAGTGAACCTGTTGTAGACACACCTGAGAATCCTAATGATATTTCTATTTCTGATGCTAAAACACAATCTGGTGATGAACATGAACCTAGTGATAATGTTAATGATAATGTTCATGCTGATGCTCAACCTAGCAATAACAATGATGTAGAGATTGAACCTGTTGTTGATCTTGATAACCCACAATCAAAGAATCAACGTTATGATAAGAGAGACTTTGTTGCTAGGAAGCACGATAAAGAAAGAGAACCATGGGTTCAGAAACCCATGCCTTTTCCTCCTAAGCCATCCAAGAAAAAGGATGATGAGGATTTTGAGCGCTTTGCTGAAATGATTAGACCTATCTTTTTGCTTATGCGTTTGACTGATATGCTTAAAATGAATCATTATGCTAAGTACATGAAAGATATTGTTACAAATAAAAGAAAGACACCGGAAGCCGAAATTTCCACCATGCTTGCTAATTATACTTTTAAGGGTGGAATACCAAAGAAACTTGGAGATCCAGGAGTACCAACTATACCATGCTCCATTAAAAGAAACTATGTAAAAATTGCTTTATGTGATCTTGGAGCCGTGTTAGTGCTATGCCTCTCTCTTATATCATAGACTTGAATTGAATAAGTTGACACCTACTGAAATATCTTTGCAAATGGCTGATAAATCAACTACTATACCTATCAGTATTTGTGAGGATGTGCCTGTTGTGGTTGCAAGTGTTACTATCTTAACGGACTTTGTTATTCTTGACGATAGTATGTCAATTATCCTTGGAAGACCCTTTTTGAATACTGCAGGGGCTATTATTGATTGTAACAAAGGCAATGTCACTTTTCATGTTAATGGTAATGAGCATACGGTACACTTTCCGAGGAAACAACCTCAAGTTCACAGTATCAATTCTATTGGAAAGATTCCAACTATTACTATTGGAGGTTTTGAATTTCCTCTTCCTACTGTCAAGAAGAAATATGATATTCTTATTATTGGGGATGTACATATCCCCGTTGAGGTAACCTAGTGCTATTCAAAAATTCTCAGGTTTCATGCGATTCAGAATGAGTTTGTTAACAAGACTTGATCAACCTTGTTAATGGATTCCTTTTGATGAGCATGAGATGGATGAAGTTAGAAAGCACAACTCTCTGTACCCTCCTTTTACTTTTTGTTATTTAGATTAAATAAAGCAAAAATAGTATTTTCTGACTGTTTTCTGAATTATCCCTACAAAAAAAATATCCCAAAAATAAAAGTTCTCCAAATGCCCTGAAAATGAAATATGATTTTCTTTCTAGAATATTTAAGAATATCTGGCAGTGAGAACACATCAGGGGGATTCAGCACCTAGCCACGAGGGTCCAGGGTGCGCCCACCCCCAGGGGCGCCCTCCACTTATTCCTGCACCCACACACTCCTTCCTCCCAAAAAAATCACCAACCAGCTCAAGCACGAGTTCTAGCTCATCGTGCTGCCATTTTCGATCTCCTTGCTCAAAGCTCCATTCATGTAATGTTTTGGGGGTTGTTCTTCGGTATGTGACTCCTCCAATGGTCCAATTAGTTTTTGTTTTAATGCTTTATTCATTGCAAAATTTTGCTGCTAAGGTGACCCTTTTCTTTAGCTTGCATGTCAAGTTTATATGGTCCCAAGTAGTTCTAATGCATGATATAATCTCTAGGCACTTGTGGGGGTAGTTGCTATCAATTTTGTTGAGTTTGATTCACTTTTATTTTGAGTTACTAAAAAATTCAGATTTTTTCAGAGAAAGGAAAATGCATAGGAAAATGTACCAAGGTGGTTCTTCAAGGAAGCAAGGACCCAGGCCCGCAATACATGAGCCGGACGATGAACCACCTAGGGAAGCTCAAGTGCATCCTTGTGAATGGCCGTCAGAGGAGTTTATGGTCCAGGCAGGCATTAAGGATGAATTTGATGCATATGTGCGTAATGCTGATATTGAGGACTTCTTGTCAGATAAGTGCTCCCAATACTACTATCTTACTGATTCCTTTGTGAGAAGGTTTAAATTCACATCTTCGCGCAATTCTCACACTGTCTTATTTGATCTTTATGATAAATCATATACCATGGACCTAGAAGATTTTAATACTGCTTGTAAACTCCCGCGGTGGGGCAATGTTAGTGAACCTCGTAAATCTGAATATAAAGACTTTCTTGCTAGTATCACTGTGGGGAAATCTAGAGAAATCATACAAGCTATCATAGGGAGCATTCATTTTCCTTCCATACATTATTTTGCTCTCTTTATAGGTAGATGTGTTAATGGTAAAGATGAAGCTTGTCACATGTGTGTTCTTGATCTTAGTGTCCTCAAGAGTGCGGTATTAGGTGATAAACAATATAACTTGGGGGCCATTGTTGCACGAAGGCTGCATCTTAATGGTACATGTGGAGATTTGTTTGGTGGGATTTATGCAACTCGCGTAGCTAATTATCTTGGGGTACCCATACACGAAAATGATAGGAAGTTGCCTCCTGCTTATCTAGATTATAGTGCCATGGTTAGCCATCAGTTTCTTGAGAGGAATGAATAGTTCCTCCAATATCGACTAATCTTTGATAGACGGCGTACTATCCATATTGCTCTCCCTGCTCCTACTTTCTTTGACTTTTAGGCGAAAAGGAGATACTTTATAACCAGGGAGGAGGCAAATGAATATGAGAGGAGGACGGAGGCAGCTCGCCTCCAAGCTGCAGCTCTTGAGGCAGTAGCTGTTGCATCTCAGTACGACCCTAGTTTCAACTTTGGATATCCGCCAGGCCAGCCATGGCCATAGACCAACTTAGGCCAAAAGCCTAAGTTTGGGGAGTACCTATTTCTCACCAACATTACATTCATGTTCACACACTCATTCTAGTTTTTGGTGCTCATACTTTTTCATTGTACTATCCATGCTAGTTTATTTTCTTTTCTAAGGCTTTTTCTTGTGTGTTTGAATAACCTTAAGAAAAAACCAAAAAAAATAGTTGTAGCTTTTAGCTAGTTTACTTTCCATACCTGTAGTAGTAGTAATTAAAAGAAAACCCAAAAATATTTCTCGTTCTTCTTTTGCTTGTTGGGAGCTTTCCCGTGTATATAGTTTTATTTATTTTCTTTTCATTGGGGGTCGAGAGGAGAAGACCACGATGAAAATGTTGAGTGGCTCTCATATGCAGTATTAATGATTTAACCAAGAGCCCATACTACCTTGTCTTCCCACTTGAATTGAATTCTTGCATATTCCAGCTTAGTCCAATGCACATGCACTATTATTATTATCCACATTGTTCGGTCGTGCAAGTGAGAGGCAATAATGATGATATATGATGGACTGATTGAGATGAGAGAAGTTGGTATGAACTCGACCTATCTTGTTTTTGTAAATATGATTAGTTCATTGTTTCTGATTCGGCCTATAATGAATAAACATGTTTACAATGATAATTAGAGATTATAGTTGCTTATGACATGCTTAATTAGCTAGGACTTTATAATGGTTTACCTTGTGTGCCAACATGCTATTAAAATGGTTGTGATGTGGTATAATAGGGTGGTATCCTCCTTTGAATGATTCGAGTGGCTTGACTTGGCACATGTTCACACATGTAGTTGAAACAAAATCAACATAGCCTCCACGATATTTATGTTCATGGTGGATTATATCCTACTCATGCTTGCACTCAGTGTTGATTAATTTTAATGCATGTTCATGATTGTTGTCGCTCTCTAGTTGGTCGCTTCCCAGTCTTTTTCCAGCCTTCACTTGTACTAAGCAGGAATACTGCTTGTGCATCCAAAATCCATTAGCCACAAAGTTATTCCATATGAGTCCACCATACCTTCCTATATGTGGTATCTACCTGCCGTTCCAAGTAAATTTGTATGTGCCAAACTCTAAACCTTTAAATGAAATTCTGTTTTGTATGCTCCAATAACTCATGTATCAACTAGGGCTGTCTATATCTTCCATGCTAGGCGGGTTATTCTCAAGAGGAGTGGACTCCGCTCCTCACTCACGAGAAAATGGCTGGTCACCGGGATGCCCAGTCCCATGCTCAAATCAAATCAAAATAATTGCAAACAAAACTCCCCTAGGATTATTGTTAGTTGGAGGCACCCGTTGTTTCGGGCAAGCCATGGATTGATGATTGTTTGTGGTGGGGGAGTATAAACTTTACCATTTTGTTTGAGAACCGCCTATAATGTGTGTAGCATGGAAGATATCGAGATCTCTTGGTTGTTATGTTGATAATGAAAGTATGTTGCTCAAAATATTATTTATCTCTATTTCAAAATCGAGCTCTGGCACCTCTACAACTCCCTGCTTCCCTCTGCGAAGGGCCTATATATTTACTTTTATGTTGAGTCATCATCCTCTTATTAAAAAGCACCAGTTGGAGAGCACCACTGTCATTTGCATGCATTACTATTAATTTATATTGAGTATGACTATGATTGGATCTCTTTTACCATGAATTACAATGTCTAGTCAGTCCTTGATCTTCAGGGGTGCTCTACATTTATGTTTTGCGGTCTCATAAAGGGCTAGCGAGATACCATCTTGTTATATCATACTATGATTGTTTTGAGAAAGTGTTGTCATCCGAGATTTATTATTATTGCTCGCTAGTTGATTATGCCATTGATATGAGTAAACATGAGGCCTAAATGTTATTGTGAATGTGGTTAGTTCATAATCTTTGCTGAAAACTTGAATGATGGCTTTACATATTTACAACAACAAGAGCAAACAGAGTTTGTAAAAGTTTTTCTTTATCACTTTCAGTTTATCAACTGAATTGCTTGAGGACAAGCAAAGGTTTAAGCTTGGGGGAGTTGATACGTCTCCGTCGTATCTACTTTTCAAAACACTTTTGCCCTTGCTTTGGACTCTAACTTGCATGATTTGAATAGAACTAACCCGAATTGATGTTGTTTTCAACAGAATTGCCTTGGTGTTATTTTTGTGCAGAAATAGAAGTTCTCGGAATGACCTGAAACTCCACGGAGAATATTTTTGGAATTAATAAAAAATACTGGCGAAAGAATCAAGGCCAGGGGCCCACACCCTGTCCACGAGGGTGGGGGCGCGCCCTACCCCCTGGGCGCACCCCCTGCCTCGTGGGCCCCCTAGAGCTCCACCGACCTCAACTCCAACTCTATATATTCACGTTCAGGGAGAAAAATTCAGAGAGAAGGATTCATCACGTTTTACGATACAGAGTCGCCGCCAAGCCCTAATCTCTCTCGGGAGGGCTGATCTGGAGTCCGTTCAGGGCTCCGGAGAGGGGAATCCGTCACCGTCGTCATCATCAACCATCCTCCATCACCAATTTCATGATGCTCACCGCTGTGCGTGAGTAATTCCATCGTAGGCTTGTTGGACGGTGATGGGTTGGATGAGATTTACCATGTAATCGAGTTAGTTTTGTTAGGGTTTGATCCCTAGTATCCATTATGTTCTAAGATTGATGTTGCTATGACTTTGCTATGCTTAATGCTTGTCACTAGGGCCAGAGTGCCATGATTTCAGATCTGAACCTATTATGTTTTCATGAATATATGTGAGTTCTTGATCCTATCTTGCAAGTCAATAGTCACCTACTATGTGTTATGATCCGGCAACCCCGAAGTGACAATAATCGGGACCACTCCCGGTGATGACCGTAGTTTGAGGAGTTCATGTATTCACTAAGTGTTAATGCTTTGGTCTGGTACTCTATTAAAAGGAGGCCTTAATATCCTTTAGCTTCCAATAGGACCCCGTTGCCATGGGAGGGTAGGACAAAAGATGTCATGCAAGTTCTTTTCCATAAGCACGTATGACTATATTCGGGATACATGCCTACATTACATTGATGAACTGGAGCTAGTTTTGTGTCACCCTATGTTATAACTATTGCATGAGGAATCGCTTCCGACATAATTATCCATCACTGATCCAATGCCTACTAGCTTTTCACATATTAATCTTTGCTTAGTTACTTTACTGTTGCCACTATTACAATTACTACAAAACTGCTACTTTTACTTTTGCCACTGTTACTGTACTTCCATACTACTATGCTACTAAATACTTTGCTGCAAATATTAAGTTATCCAGGTGTGGTTGAATTCACAACTCAACTGCTAATACTTGAGAATATTCTTTGGATCCCCTTGTGTCGAATCAATAAATTTGGTTTGAATACTCTACCCTCGAAAACTGTTGCGATCCCCTATACTTGTGGGTTATCATGGCACGTTGGAGCTTATCGGCCCAGCTCCACGCAGCGACGAGGCGCCTAGTGCCTCTGGCCTTCCTCGTGAAGTGCTCATCTTTGTACACCTCCTCTGCATGATGACGTGCCCGCCCCCAAAGCTTCGCCGCCTCCTTTTTCCAGGCGACATCACGGGCTTCACAGGCCGCCTGGTGCATGGCATCCTCCTACTCCATCTCCTTCTTGAAAGCCACTTGCCTGGCTTTCTCAGCCGGCGGCAGTGACTTCCAAAGACAAAGATCATACTAGCCCCAAAACCAATCCAAAGTTGGGGGGTCCGGCACAACCTCGATTGGCGGCGCGTAGGTGTCCTCGTCGCTACTCTTCGAGTGAGCCTCCTCGGGGGTGGCGACTCCTCGTCGGCGCGTGGGCAGACCGGCGGTGCCATGGCAGAGATTAGAGAGAGATAGAGAGAGAGAGGGCGAGCAAGGGGAGAATCTAGATGAAAATGAAGGCGGGACGACATGAGGAAGGTAGTAGTGGCGGCTGGAACTAGATCGTCAGGAACAGTACATGCGCCGGTCGCTGGAATTTACGAGTACTGTAGTGTGAATTACACACGATACCCGCAGCAAAATCCGTGTGTGAACATAATAGCTGACGGTTCCCAATGCAGATCCGTGTTTGATTAATAAAGCCCGCCACTCACCTTCCAAAACTCGAGGCGTGAAATAGAGTGCTAGTCGTGTGGGGCCGATTGTCTTGCCAGATTTTACATTTTCTTTTTTGAACACCAGATATTTACATCGTCTGATGATATTTGAACTTGCACACAAGTACACAAATATGATTTTTCAAACCGTTATTGTTAGCCGTCGCATGTAGATGTAGTTGCATGTAGATGTAGTTCAAATTTGAATTGCGATCATTAAATGGCTAGAAAATCGCTTAAATGTCTTCAAAAGGTCAAATGACCACTGAAATTTTCCAAATTTTCACATGACAGTTGTATTAGTGCATGTTACACGTAGAAAAAAAATTGAAGGTCGTAAGAGGAAGCTATCTGCCGTTCGTCATCAAACATGCATTTTTCCCTTCTCGGAACCACGAGCCTTCTAGTGAGTTGCTCCGGTTTGTGAGGGGTGTGTGTCCAAACTTTCGTCAAATAGACCAACTTTTGTACCACATCATCTTGGTGGCATGACATTACATCAAGCAAGGTTTCATGTTTTTCTGATCATTTTCTAATTTTTTGGAATAAAAATGCCATGGCACTCCATGCATGTACATGTGTCCATGTCGTGAGACCAATATGTTTGAAAATTCCTTCTACTTTACTGCACATGGAATTAACTCGCACACAAGTACACAAATATGATATTTCAAGCCGTTATGGTTAGCCATTGCATGTACATCCAGTTCAAATTTGAATTGTGGTCATTAAATGGCTAGGAATCACTTAAATGTCTTCAAAAGGTCAAATGACCCCTGATATTTTCCAAATTTTCACATGACAGTTTGTATTAGTGCAAATTACACGTAGAAAATTTTTGAAGGCCATAAGAGGAAGCTATCTGCCATTCGTCATCAAACATGCATTGTTCCCTCTCGGAACCACGAGCCTTCAGTGAGTTGCTCCGGTTTGTGAGGGGTGTGTGTCCAAACTTTCATCAAGGAAGCCAATTTCTGTACCACATCATCTTGGTGGCATGACATTACATCATGCAAGGTTTCATGTTTTTCTGATCATTTTTTAATTTTTTAGAATAAAAATGCCATGCACTCCATGCATGTACATGTGTCCATGCCGTGAGACCAATATGTTTGAAAATTCATTCTACTTTACTGCACATTGAATTAACTCGCACACAAGTACACAAATATGATTTTTCAAACCATTATGGTTAGCCGTTGGATGTACATCTAGTTCAAATTAGAATTACGGTCATTAAATGGCTAGGAAATCACTTAAATGTCTTTAAAAGGTTAAATGACCCCTGAAATTTTCCAAATTTTCACATGACAGTTTGTATCTGTGCACATTACACGTAGAAAAATTTTGAAGGCCGTAAGAGGAAGCTTTCTGTCGTTCGTCATCAAACATGCATTGCTCCCTCTCGGAACCACGAGCCTTCTAGTGAGTTGCTCCAGTTTGTGAGGGTGTGTGTCCAAACTTTCGTCAAACAGGCCAATTTTTGTACCACATCATCTTGGTGGCATGACATTACATCAAGCAAGGTTTCATGTTTTCCTGATCATTTTTTAATTTTTTGGAATTAAAATGCCATAGCACTCCATGCATGTATATGTGTGCATGCCATGTGACCAATATGTTTGAAAATTCCTTCTAATTTACTGCACATGGAATTAACTCGCACACAAGTACACAAATATGATTTTTTAAACTGTTATGGTTAGCTGTTGCATGTACATCTAGTTAAAATTAGAATTATGGTCATTAAATGGCTAGGAAATTACTTAAATGTCTTCAAAAGCCTGAAATTTTCCAAATTTTCACATGACAGTTTGTATCAGTGCACATTACACGTAGAAAATTTTTGAAGGCCGTAAGAAGAAGCTATTTGCCGTTCATCATCAAACATGCATTGTTCCCTCTCGGAACCACGAGCCTTCTAGTGAGTTGCTCCGGTTTGTGAGGGGTGTGCGTCCAAAATTTCGTCAAACAGGCAAATTTTTGTACCACATCATGTTGGTGGCATGACATCACATCAAGCAAAGTTTCATGTTTTCCTGATCATTTTTTAATATTTTGGAATTAAAATGCCATGGCACTCCATGCATGTGTCCATGCCATGAGACCAATATGTTTGAAAATTCCTTCTAATTTACTGCACATGGAATTAACTCGCACAATACACAAACATGATTTTTCAAATTGTTATGGTTAGCCGTTGCATGCACATCTAGTTCAAATTTGAATTACGGTCATTAAATGGCTAGAATATCACTTAAATGTCTTCAAAAGGTCAAATGACCCCTGAAATTTTCCAAATTTTCACATGACAGTTAGTATGAGTGCACATTACACGTAGAAAAATTTTGAAGGTCGTAAGAGGAAGGTATCTATAGTTCGTCAGCAAACATGCATTGTTCTCTCTCGGAACCACGAGCCTTCTAGTGAGTTGCTCCGGTTTGTGAGGTGTGTGTGTCCAAACTTTCGTCAAACAGGCAAATTTCTGTACCACATCATCTTGGTGGTATGACATTACCTCAAACAAGGTTTCATGTTTTTAATTTTTTGGAATTTAAATGCCATGGCACTCCATGCTTAATTGTATCATAGCCGTTAGACCAATATGTTTGAAAATTCCTTCCAATTTACTGCACGTGGTATTAAATCGCACACAAGTACACAAAATATGACTTTTCAAACTGTTTTGATTAGCTGTTGCATGTACATGTAGTTCAAATTTCAATTACGGTCATTAAATGGCTAGAAAATCACTTGAATGTCTTAAAAGGTCAAATGACCCCTGAAATTTTCCAAAATTTGACATGACAGTTGTATTACTACTACAAATTTTCTCGTACACTTAAAACACCATCCGTTGCCACTTTACTCCAAATTCGTCTTTCACAGCTAATAAAAAATATCTACAACATCACACACAGTTGTTTTGTAGGAATCGTTTGCGATGAAAAATTCTGGGTCTATTTAAGTCTTCCTCCTTAAGCTTCGCCGGCTCGTCTGCTCCAGTGCCAGCAACCCCCGAATCCATAAATCCCGATCCCCATTCCCACACCCCTTCTTGTAAAGATGACACCGTGGAAACGCTTCGTGGAGGCCCGTACGATGGCTGCATCCCCCCCCCTGAGCGTCGCCGCCTGCGCCGAGAGCACAGTCGCCTACGCCAAGAGTGTTACCGCATTCGCATTGAGCACGGCCGCTTCCACCGAGAGGGCGTCTGCTACAGCCGACAGGGCAGCTGCAGCAGCCGAGACGGCTGCAACTGCTCCTGCGACGATGGCTGCAAATGCTGAGAGCGCTCGAGCTGCCACCCGTGTCGCCGATGTCGCCCTGGCCCGGGTAGAGGCCATCCATGCCAAGATATTCCAGGCCACCTTGGAATCCAGCATGCAACCCATGTCCAAAAAGGAGGCGGTGGCCATGGAGCGTCTACTTCCTCATGAGGTCGTCGAGCGGGAGCTGGAGATGCAGGAGGCAGCGGAGATCGAGGAGCGTCGGGAGGAGGAGTTGCACGTGGCCTAGGTCGAGGTAGAGAAGAGTCTGTCCGTCGAGGAATCGGCGGTAGAGTACCAACGTGAGCTCTGGCGCAGCCACTACTACGAGTACTACAACCTTGAGGGTGGCGCCGAGGACGAGGACGA
>NC_041391.1:573858338-573899041 GCF_002162155.2 Triticum dicoccoides | reverse complement strand
GCGGCATGTCGCCAGGACAAGTCATCGACATCTCATCTCACACCGGCGATGCATAGGCCGGTGCGGCGGCGGATTTGTTCAAATTATTTGTACTTAGGCTTTGTTTTTAATGTTGGTCTTTTGTTAGAGCAATGTTTAGGTGAACTGTCTCTGTTCAATTACTAAAATTGCTCGATTCAGTAAGTCTGGTTTGTGTGTTGTACGCTCTTTTGTGTGCCCAAATTATCAAGCGATGTTAAATTATGCAATGACGTACGCGGGGAAATTTCCACCAAAAATTCAATTATCAAACTCATCCCATGCGTGTTAAGCAGAAAAATCGTTTGCGATGCACACTATCGTTCAAAGTGAATGGTGTCCGACGGCACCGCACGCAAAGTTTTCCTCCACATTTCAAATTTTTTTGGCCTACCACCAAAATATCTACGCTCCCCCCCCCCTCCCCATCCCCTTTTCTCCCCGACCACAAGTCACATTTCCCTTGTTTCCCCCTTCCTTCCTTCCTAAGCTATAGCTGCTTCCTCGCTTGCTTCCTCGCTCTCTTCATCTCGCATCCTACCGCCGGGGTCGCCATGGTCTTCTTCAAAGACCTCTCCAGCGGTTCCTCCTCCGACGACGACTCATTCACCACCCGGGTTGAAAGTGCATTATATCGACTAGAGGGGGGTGCATAGGCGATTTTATGAATTCTTCACTGAGGAATTTGCTGGTGAGGAAATTCCTTAGCGAAGAACTACTTGCAGCGGAATAAGTACTCAAAGGTAAACATAACAGAACACAAGCATAGTCATCATGATGAAAAGAAGACAAGCACAGAGTACAAAAAGCGTAAACACAGGATAAGGATAACACAAGATGAAGACGGACAGACTGAAGAAATTGAACTGAGGAAATTGAGAAAGTCTTCAGTCAAAGTCTTCAAACAGATATGAACAAGCACACAACAAGTGAAATGAGTAATTGAAAGAGTTGAGGAAATAGAACCAGTAAGCTTGGTGAAGACAATGATTTGGTAAACCAGTTCCAACTGCTGTCTCAGTTGTACATCTGGTTGGAGCGGCTAGGTATTTAAATGAAAGGACACACAGTCCTCACCGTATTCTCCTTGAGCTAAAGTCACACAGACCTCGCCCAATCACTCGTGGTAAGTCTTCAGGTGATTTCCGAACCTTCACAAACTCGGTCACCCGGTGATCCACAATTCCTCTTGGGTGCTCTAGACCTTGACGCCTAACCGTCTGGAAGAAGCACAGTCTTCAAAGGAAACAAGCGTCGGATCCATGCAGGATCAATCTCTTTAGTGATGCTCAATCACTTTGGGTTTGAAGGTGTTTGGGTTTGGGTTTTCCTCACTTGATGATTTTCGCTCAAAGTCCTAGAGGATGGGTTGCTCTCAAATGACAAGTGTCGGTTTCTCTCGGAGCAGCCAACCAGCTAGTGGTTGTAGGCAGCGGCTATTTATAGCCTGGGGAGCAGCCCGACATGATAAGACATAAATACCCTTCAATGATATGACCGTTAGGTGGGTAGATATTTTGGGACAGCTGGCGCGTAGCACAGCAACGGTCGGAATTTTTACTCTCAAATTCCTCAAGGCTATCATGTTCCTCACTGTGTAGGCAATCCGCACTGGCGAATTCCTAACTCCTCAGTAAGAACAAATTCCTCAGCAACCAGAAGAACTTCGTCTCTGTTACTGAAGAAATTGACTGAACTGTATGAGATTTCCAATGGCTTCACTCGAAGGGATTGGTAGGTGTAGGATTTTGAGTTGAGCATCACATGGAAATTTTTCCTTAGTATTTCCTGGACCCCCTTTAACAGTACGGTGTTTCCTATGACTCAAGAAAGAGAAAATGAAACTATAAAAACAAAAGTCTTCACGCTTCATGTTCCTCGAATGATTGCTAAGTCTTCAAGGTCACACCAATTTCTTCACTTTCAAAGTCTTCAGAAAGTCTTCAGAAATCCAAAGTCTTCAGTCGAAGAACTTCATTTTTAGGGGTCAAGTTTCTCTATAAATATCAAACTCCTCATAGACTTATAGACATGTGTACACTCACAAACGCATCAGTCCTTAACCTATAAGTCTTCAATACACCAAAATCACTAAGGGGCACTAGATGCACTTACACGGGTATGCCTCTCTTCTCTCTCTCGGGCTATGACTTTGAATGAAGGAATTTTACCCGACGGTCGATTTGAGTCATTTCTTCCTCTTGTAGTTCCCTAGGACCATCAGTTGCAACGAATGGAGTGGGGTGGCTGAAAATCTGTCTGCTCGTTGTCACCATCAATCTCCATGCGTGAAGCTAGTTGCGTTTGAACCTGTGGACAATGGGAAGAAGTTTCTGGCATGTGCAGCGAAGGTTAGTGTCGGTGTCAAAACCGGCGGATCTCGGGTAGGGGATCCCGAATTGTGCGTCTAAGGCTAATGGTAACAGGAGACTGGGGACACGATGTTTACCCAGGTTCGGGCCCTCTCGATGGAGGTAATACCCTACTTCCTGCTTGATTGATCTTGATGATATGAGTATTACAAGAGTTGATCTACCACGAGATCGTAGAGGCTAAACCCTAAGAGCTAGCCTATGATTATGATTGTTGTTGTCCTATGGACTAAACCCTCCGGTTTATATAGACACCGGAGGGGGCTAGGGTTACACAGAGTCGGTTACAGAGAAGGAGATCTAACATCCGAATCGCCAAGCTTGCCTTCCACGCAAAGGAGAGTCCCATCCGGACACGGGGTGAAGTCTTCAATCTTGTATCTTCATAGCCCAACAGTCCGGCCAAAGTATATAGTCCGGCTGTCATGATACCCCCTTATCCAGGACTCCCTTAGTTAGACCCTCTTTCGTTGTAACAAATCATTTTTTAGATGTGATTCAGACACTGTCACGGTCCCAACCCATTCATACCACACCTTCAACCAAACGCATCCTAAGACAGTGTCACAGTTTGTACCTAGTATCTAAAAATGTTGCCATCTCATCAGCGGTGCCATTAGAAAATTATTTGGCATCGCTTCAGCAGTTTGTGGAGCCAACTTGTCCACACATCCGAACAGTCAAGCAGTAAAATACTAAATCTTTATGGCACGAAGGAATTGGGCATCAGAGCAACTAGGTGCTCCGGAGTTCGGGTCCCTGATTTTTTTCCGCCGCATCAGCTCGCTAGTGCAGGGCACTGGTGCGAGATGTAGCCACAGTTGTCTTTACACCGGTTTGGGCATACATAGTGGACGCCTTAGTGCTATTAGTTATATGTTACTAATTTGTGCATGTACACACCTGTTAGTATCAATTTGCTGTCATCCAAACACTGTTGCTATGTTGTTGCAGTTATATTTACCTTCCTCTTAAAATCTTCAATTTGTTATTTGTAGTACATGAGTAAGAACTTGTAGCATTATTGTAGTTAATTATAGCTTCTGATGTTTTGGAATTTGGTTGTTGTGTCAGTAGCAATTAATTCATTTGCACATTGATCTTTTTGAGAAGATATGTCATAATTAACCTATTTCTTCAGTTTTTCAAAATAAGTATTGGTGATTTTCTATGTTGCTATAAACCCATTTTCCCTACAATTGTTACTGATCTAGTTTTAAATATTATAGGATGAATGAAAGTGTTCTTACTTTGAGTAGGTTGATCAAGAGTGGCCACAGTCTTTGAAGATGTGCCTAGCAAAGCTCTGGAGCATGTATCAGGAAGAGAACAGAGGTAGGCTTAGAGATAGTGTTGTCAACACTGAAGAATATTTGAAGATGCTGGATAAAAGAGGAAGGTGGAGAAGGAGCTCGGATTTTTTTACAACAGACTTTGCTAAGATGGTGTTGGCGAAGGAGGAGGCACTTTCCTAGTTAGCCAGTGCAAAACAGGTTCTTATTGAACTGAAATCAGAGGTGGATAAGGCGAGCCTGGATGATCTCGATTAGGGAAATGAATATATTGTTCTAATATTGTTCTTATGAAGTTGAACTATCTATGTGTTGTACTGTGTTGTTTTCCGGTAGCTATCATAGTGTGATGTTAAAATATATCTATGTGCCTGATATGAAATTGGCAAACAGTTGTTCGATATGAAATGTGAATTTCCATAATACTAGAATTATTAATTGTAAACTAATAAATCTGTGAAATGGATCATGGAACTTTGCAAACGGTTCTAGAAGTAAAAGCGCTTGTGATGGATAGCCCAATGCCACACAGTTTTCCTCAGCAAATCATGTGTGATGTAGTTGATAAAAGCAAATGGTTAACCAAGGCAGAGCGTGTGTGATAGTTACACGTATCACACACGAGCCTATACATAAACTTGTGTGGGATGTACATACGAACGGAAACGTTTTCCCTGGATTGACTGTGTGGATGTACATAAGAACGGAAACGTATTCCTTGGATTGACTATGTGATATACATACCCACAAAAATGTTTTTCTGGGATTCACCGTGTGGGATCTACATACCTACGGAAATGTTTTCTGGAATTCAACGTGTGGGATGTACATACCTAAGGAAATGATTGGGTTTCCGTGGGTCACCTGATCGCACACGAACTCATTTGGTGTCCCAGGAGGGCCTATCCTCGACGATTTCTGGGTCGTGTGGGAAGGACCCCCCTATCGCCCACACTCACTTGGCGACAGTTCCAAATGTCGTCGCGGAAAGGGGTTTAAAACCATTTGTATAGCACCGACGCGTACCAATGTTATTAACCCCTCCTGCAAGCATCCGCAATTATGAAAGAAGATTTAAGATAAATCTAACCATAACATGAAACATATGGATCCAAATCGGCCCCTTACGAAGCAACACATAAACTAGGGTTTAAGCTTCTGTCACTCTAGCAACCCATCATCTACTTATTACTTTCCAATGCCTTCCCCTAGGCCCAAATCATGGTGAAGTGTCATGTAGTCGACGTTCACATAACACCACTATCGGAAAGACAACATACATCTCATAAAAATATCGAACGAATACCAAATTCACATAATTACTTATAACAAGACTTCTCCCATGTCCTCAAGAACAAACATAACTACTCACAAAGCATATCCATGTTCATAATCAGAGGAGTATTAATTCTCATTAAGGATCTGAACATATGATCTTCCATTGAATAAACCAACTAGCATCAACTTCAGGGAGTAATCAACACTACTAGCAACCCACATGTACCAATCTGAGGTTTTGAGACAAAGATCGGATACAAGAGATGAACTAGGGTTTGAGAGGAGATGGTGCTGGTGAAGATGTTGATGGAGATTAACCCCCTCTCGATTAGAGGATCGATGGTGCTGACGATGGCGATGATTTCCCCCTCCTGGAGGGATGTTTCCCCGGCAGAACAGCTTCGCCGAAGCCCTAGATTGGTTCTGCCCAGGTTCCGCCTCGAGACGGCGACGCTTCATCCCGAAAGATTCCTTCTGATTTTTTTTCTAGGTCAAAACACACCATATAGTATAAGATGGGCGTCGAGGGCCTGCTAGGGGGCCCACAAGACCGGAGGGCGCACCCAGGGGATAGGGCGCGCCCTCCACCCTTGTGGATGGCAGGTGGCCCCCCTCTGGTGCTTTCTTCACCCAATATTTTTATATATTCAAAAAATATTCTCCTTGAAGTTTCAGGACTTTTGGAGTTGTGCAGAATAGGTCTCTAATATTTGCTCCTTTTCTAGTCCAGAATTCCAGCTGCCGGCATTCTCCCTCTTCTTGTAAACCTTATAAAATAAGAGAAATAGGCATAAGTATTGTGATATAACGTATAATAACAACCCATAATGCAATAAATATCAATATAAAAGCATGATGCAAAATGGACGTATCAGTCCGATGTGGGGTCCACCCCCGATTTTAGATCGGAGGCTGGTTCCAGGATTGAGGTCGCAGTGGCCGAGGAGATCTCAAGAAGATTCAGACTCCAGCTAGAGAGGGCGAGGTTGCCACAGGAATCGACAGTGTATTCCAAGTTGCCAAACGTGATGACTTGATTTGAGACAAAGCTTTCGACACGGTCGAGATAACCAGTCATGTTGGCGTGAACAAAAATGTTGCCGAACGCAAAGAGTTGGCCGGGGACAAAGATGTCACCACGGCCAATGTCTTTGTTGATCTGGAGATGAGCCATCGATCTTTTTCGACCACACAGCGAGACCTGTATGGCCACCAATGTTGGTACTAAAACTAACAGATCTCGGATAGGGGGTCCCGAACTGGGGATTTTGAATGATGGGTGATAGGAGACGAGGGACATAATGTTTACCCAGGTTCGGGCCCTCTCGAAGAGGTAAAATCCTACATGTGTCAAGTATATGATGATCTACCTCGAGATTGTATGTTGTGTTCTAAACCCTAAGGCTGGTAATTGTGATTGTCCCTCTATGGACTAAACCCTCTGACTTATATAGGCACAAGGGGTATCTAGGGTTACATATGGTCGATTGCCAACTAGGAATAAACACGCCGACAACTGGAGTTATCCTTGAAGTATACGCCAAGTCTTCGATAGTGTCCATCTTGATCACACCTATGTTCGAGGCTTCTGGATTCCTTCCTTATTGAGATCGGTGGGCCGTGAGCTTGCCTCGTGGACTATGGGACAACTAGGTTGGTGCCCCCTAGTCCAGGACACCGTCAATGTTGGAGATGTGTCAGACTTTAGATCTATTCAAGGGTTCAACGACAACGACTATGACTCAAGGGCACTGATTGTTAAGCACATGTGCATGAAGACTTCCAGGTTGTCATCAGCATGGTCAAGTCGGCTCCGGTAAGGGAGCAGCAACAATAGTACATTGACGGCTCGTTATCGCGACAATAGCGGTCATTCGTGGTCTCGAAATCTCAATGTAATTTTTATTATGTTTGAGGTGCATTTGTATTTTTCCATTGAACTTTGATTTGGATCATTTTTGTAAAAAAATGTAAATACAAGGAAGAAAGGAAGTTGATAAAGTTGTAGGGCCAACTCCAACGAGGCGACCCAAATGGGCACGGATTTGATCCGCTTTTTGTCCGTTTGGGTCAGCCAATGGGATGGCTGATATGTCCGTTTTGCATCATGTTTTCCTACTATTATTTATGTTGTTTTATTGTATAATAATGCTCTTTGGAGTAATTCTAATGCCTTTTCTCTCATAATATGCAAGGTATGCACCAAGGGGGAGAATTCAGGCAACTGGAAATCTGGACCTGAAAAAGCTACGTCAAGCTACCTATTTTGCACAACTTCAAATGAGATGAAACTTCCAGAGGATTTTTTATGGAATATTTAATGAATATCACAGCAAATAAGTACCAAAGGAGGGCCACCAGGTGGGCACAACCCACCTGGGCGCGCCAGGAGGCCCAGGCGCGCCCTGGTGGGTGCTGCCCTCCTTGGCCCACCTCCAGTGCCCATCTTCTGGTATATAAGTCATTTTGACCTAGAAAAAATAAGGGGAGGACATTCAGGACGAAGCACCGCCGCCTCGAGGCGGAACTTGGGCAAGAGCACTTTTGCCCTTCGGCGGAGCGATTCCGCCGGGGGAACTTCCCTCCCGGAGGGGGAAATCATTGTCATCATCATCACCAACAACTCTCCCATCTTGGGGAGGGCTATCTTCATCAACATCTTCACAGCACCAACTCCTCTCAAACCCTAGTTCATCTCTTGTGTTCAATCTTTGTATCAAAACTATAGATTGGTGCTTGTGGGTGACTAGTAGTGTTGATTACATCTTGTAGTTGATTACTATATGGTTTATGTGGTGGAAGATTATATGTTCAGATCCATTATGCTATTTAATACCCCTCTGATCTTGAGCATGTTTATCATTTGTGAGTAGTCACTTTCGTTCTTGAGGTCACGGGAGAAATCATGTTGCAAGTAATCATGTGAACTTGATATGTGTTTGATATTTTGATGGTATGTATGTTGCCATTCTCTTAGTGGTGTCATGTGAACATCGACTACATGACACTTCACCATATTTGGGCCTAAGGGAATGCATTGTGGAGTAGTTATTAGATGGTGGGTTGCGAGAGTGACAAAAGCTTAAACCCCAGTTTATGCGCTATTCCATAAGGGGCCGATTGGATCAAAAGTTTAATGCTATGGTTAGAATTTATTCTTAATATTTTTCTCATAGTTGTGGATGCTTGAGAGAGGGTTAATAATGAGTAGAAGGTTTGTTCAAGTAAGAACAGCACCTAAGCACCGGTCCACCCACATATCAAATTATCAAAGTACCGAACACGAATTAAGCCAACATGATGAAAGTGACTAGATGAAATTCCTGTGTACCCTCAAGAACACTTTGCTTATCATAAGAAACCATTTTGGCCTGTCCTTTGCCTCAAAAGGATTGGGCTACCTTGCTGCACGTTTGTTACTACTAGTGTCACTTGCTCGTTACAAATTATCCTGCTATCAAACTACTCCGCTACTCACAATTTTAGCACTTGCAGACAGTACCTTGCTGAAAACCACTTGTCATTTCCTTCTGCTCCTCGTTGGGTTCGACACTCTTACTTATCGAAAAGGGATACAATTGACCCCCATACACTTGTGGGTCATCAAGGCAATTTCCTGGGGCCGTTGTAGGGGAGTGAAGCGCTCTTGGTAAGTGGAAATTGGTAAGGAAACATTATTACTACATGCTGAAATTTATTGTCACTTGCTACTATGGAAAACAATCCTTTGAGGGGTTTGTTCGGGGTATCTTCACCTCGATCGGAACCACAATTAGTTACCCCTCAATCTACTACACCTACTTAAAATATTGAATATGAAATTCCTTCGGGTATGTTAGAGCAACTGAGCTAATCCTTATGCAGGAGATGGAACCGAACATCCTGATATGCACTTGATATATGTGGACGAAATGTGTGGATTGTTTAAGCTTCCAAGTTTGCCCGGAGATGAAGCTAAGAATAAGGTTTTCCCTTAATCTTTTAAGGGAAAAGCATTGATATGGTATAGGCTATGCCATGATATTGGATCTTGGAACTGGAACCGTTTGAAATTGGAATTTCATCAAAAAAATTATCCTATGCATCTAGTTCATCGTGATCGGAATTATATATATAATTTTTGGCCTCATGAAGGAGAAAGTATCGCTCTAGCTTGGGGAAGGCTTAAGTCAATGTTATATTCATGCCCCAATCATGAGCTCTCAAGAGAAATTATTATTCAGAATTTTTATGCTCGGCTTTCTTGTAATGATCAATCCATGCTCGATACTTCTTGTATTGGTTCTTTTATGAAGAAGACTATTGAATTCCGGTGGGATATTTTGGAAAGAATTAAACGCAACTCCGAATATTGGGAACTTGAGAAGGTAAAGAGTCAGGTATTGAACCTAAGTTTGATTGTGTTAAATCTTTTATGAATATCGGTGCTTTTCAAAAGTCTAGCACTAAATATGGACTTGACTCTGAGATAGTAGCTTCCTTTTGTGAATCTTTTGCTACTCGTGTTGATCTCCCTAAGGAGAAGTGGTTTAAATATCACCCACCAATTAAAGAAGAAACTAAAGAATCTGTGAAAGCTAATTAAGAAACTATCATCTACAATGCTGATCCAGTTTTCCCGCTGCTTATATTGAAAAACCACCTTTTCCTGTTAGGATGAAGGAACGTGCTAAGGCTTCAATTGTGGTTAACAAATGTTCTGTTAGAACACCCAAAACTTCTGAACAAATCAAAGTTGAACCTAGTGTTGCTATGGTTAAAGATCTCTTAGTTGATAATATTGATGGGCATGTTATCTACTTCTGTAGTGAAGCTTCTAGAATTGCCAAACCTGAAGGAAAAGATAAACATAGACCAGTTGTTGGCATGCATGTTGTCTCAGTTAAGATAGGAGATCACTGTTATCATGGGTTATGTGACCTAGGTGCTAGTGTGAGTGCTATTCATTTCTCCTTATATCAAGAAATTAAAGATGAAATAGCACCTGCTGAAATAGAAGACATAGATGTTACTATTAAACTTGCTAATAGAGATACTATATCACCAATTGGGATTCTTAGAGATGTTGAAGTCTTGTGTGGGAAAATAAAATACCCTACTGATTTTCTTGTTCTTAGCACCCCGCAAGATGACTTTTGCCCCATTATTTTTGGTAGACCTTTCTTGAACACCGTCAATGCTAAAATAGATTGTGAGAAACAAATTGTCGGTGTTAGCTTTGGCGATGAATCTCATGAATTTAATTTTTCCAAGTTCAGTAAACAACCTCATAAGAAAGATTTGCCTAGTAAGGATGAAATTATTGGTCTTGCTTCTATTGTTGTGCCACCTACTGATCCTTTGGAACAATATTTGCTAGACCATGAAAATGATTTGCATATTCGTGAAAGAAATGAAATAGATAGAATCTTTTTCCAACAACCACCTCTGCTTAAACACAATTTGCCTATTTAACCTCTAGGAGGTCCTCCTCCACCTAAAGGTGATCATGTGTTTGAACTAAAACAATTGCCAGACACTCTGAAATATGCTCATCTTGATGAAAAGAAGATATATCATGTTATTATTAGTGCTAACCTTTCAAAACATGAAGAAGAACGATTATTGAAAGTTCTAAGGAAGCACAGGGCTGTTATTGGATATACTCTTGAAGATCTTAAGGGCATTAGTCCCACTCTATGTCAGCACAAGATTAATATGGTACCTGATGCTAAACCCGTTGTTGATCACCAACGTCGGTTAAATCTGAAAATGAAAGAAGTGGTAAGAACGGAAATATTGAAACTCCTGGAAGCAGGTATAATCTATCCTATAGCTGATAGTAGATGGGTAAGTCCTATTCATTGTGTCCCTAAGAAGGGAGGTATTACTGTTGTTCCTAATGATAAGAATGAGCGTATTCCACAAAGAATTGTCACAGGCTATAGAATGGTAATTGATTATAGAAGATTAAATAAAGCTACTAGAAAAGATCATTACCCTCTGCCTTTTATCGATCAAATGTTAGAAAGATTATCTAAGCACACACATTTTTGCTTCCTTGATGGATACTCTGGCTTTTCACAAATACCTGTTTTACAATCTGATCAAGAAAAGACCACTTTTACTTGTCCTTTTGGAACATTTTCTTATAGGCATATACCTTTCAGTTTAAGTAATGCACCTGCTACCTTTCAAAGATGTATGACTGCTATATTCTCTGATTTTTGTGAAAATATTATTAAGGTTTTCATGGATGACTTTTCTGTTTATGGGAAGTCTTTTGACGATTGTTTAAGCAATCTTGACCGAGTCTTGCAGAGATGTGAACAAACACATCTCATCCTGGATTGGGAGAAGTGCCACTTTATGGTTAATGAAGGTATTGTCTTGGGCCATAAAATTTCTGAAAGAGACATTGAGGTGGACAAAGCCAAGGTTGATGCAATTGAGAAACTAACATGTCCTAAAGATATCAAAGGTATTCGTAGTTTCCTTGGTCATGTTGGTTTCTATAGGAGGTTTATCAAAGACTTTTCTAAAATTTCTAGGCCTCATACTAATCTTTTGCAAAAGGATATTCCCTTTGTGTTTGATGATGATTGCATGGAAGCCTTTGAAACACTAAAGAAAGCCTTAATTACCGCGCCTATTGTTCAACCAGTTGATTGGAACTTGCCTTTTGAGATTATGTGTGATGCTAGTGATTATGCTGTTGGTGTTGTTCTAGGACAAAGAGTCGATAAGAAACTAAACGTTATTCATTATGCTAGTAAAACTCTAGACAGTGCTCAATGGAACTATGCTACTACTGAAAAAGAATTCTTAGCAGTGGTGTTTGCTTGTGATAAATTCAGATCTTACATTGTTGATTCTAAAGTAATTGTTCACACCGATCAAGCTGCTATAAATATCTTATGGAAAAGAAAGATGCTAAACCTAGACTCATTAGGTGGGTTCTTCTGCTAGAATTTGATTTGCATATCACTGATAGGAAAGGAGCAGAGAACCCCATAGCTTATAACTTGTCTAGACTTAAAAGTATTCTTGATGACCCACAACCTATTAATGATAGCTTCCCTGATGAACAACTAGTTGCAATAAATGTTTCTCATAGTACAACTTGGTATGTTGACTATGCTAATTATATTGTTGCTAAATACATACCACCTAGCTTCACATACCAACAAAAGAAAAAAAATCTTCTATGATTTAAGACATTACTTTTGGGATGACCCACATCTTTATAAAGAAGGAGTAGATGGTATTATTAGACGTTGTGTACCTGAGCATGAACATGAACAGATCCTATGGAAATGTCACTCTGAAGCTTATGGAGGACATCACGCGGGAGACATAACCGCTCATAAGGTATTGCAATCTGGTTTTTACTAGCCTACTCTCTTCAAGGATGCCCGTAAGTTTCTCTCATCATGTGATGAATGCCAAAGAATAGGTAATATCGGTAGGCGTCAAAAAATGTCTATGAATTATTCACTTGTTGTTGAACCATTTGATGTCTGGGGATTTGATTTTATGGGACCTTTTCCTTCCTCTAATGGGTATACACATATTTTGGTTGTTGTTGATTATGTTACTAAATGGGTAGAAGCTATTCCAACCAGTAGTGTTGATCACAACACCTCTATTAAAATGCTTAACAAAGTTATTTTCCCAAGGTTTGGAGTCCCTAGATATTTAATGACTGATGGTGGTTCACACTTTATTCATGGTGCTTTCTGTAAAATGCTTGCTAAGTATGATGTTAGCCATAGAATTGTGTCACCTTATCATCCTCAGTCTAGTGGTCAAGTTGAACTTAGCAATAGAGAAATAAAATTAATCTTACAGAACACTGTCAATAGGTCTCGGAAGAATTGGTCTAAGAAATTAGATGATGCACTTTGGGATTATAGAACAGCTTACAAAAATTCTATGGGTATGTCTCCGTATAAAATGGTTTGTGGAAAAGCTTGTCATTTACCTCTTGAGTTAGAACACAAAGCATTTTGGGCAATAAAAGAACTCAATTATGATTTCAAACTTGCTGGAGAAAAGAAGTTATTTGATATTAGCTCATTAGATGAATGGAGAACCCAGGCTTATGAAAATGCTAAGTTATTCAAAGAAAAAAGTTAAAATATGGCATGACAAAAGAATCCAAAAGCGTGAGTTCAAAGTAGGAGAATATGTTCTTTTGTACAACTCTGGTTTCAGATTCTTTGCAGGAGAACCCAGATCAGATTGTACACTATGTCATCGAGGAGGTCTATTGATCCGGAGCTATCAAAATAAATAATGCCGAAGGGACTAACCTGAAGGTTGTCAATGGGCAACAAATAAAACACTATATCTCGGGTACGCCCATTAACGTTGAAAGCAATGTTATCCAAACTTTGAAACCGGAAGAACACATAAAAGAGTCCTACCAGAACACTCCAGAATCGTGAAAATAAGGAGGTACGTGATACGGTAAGTAAACGGACTCCGAAATATCCGCAAAAATGTTTTTGTCAGTTTTAGAATATTTAGAAAATTAGGAAAATAAGAAACTTCTAGGAAAGTGACCCTGGTGGGCATGATACACCAGGGTGCGCCAGGCATGCCTGGCGCGCCCAGGTGGGTTGTGTCCACCTCGGGTAATTTCCGGCCTCCATTTTTCTTCCGTTCTGCTTATTCCCTAAGATAAAAAATCTATATATACCTCCCGAACCTGTTAACCTCCGTATCGCGGAGAAATCTCATGTTTTCTTTTCTTGTTGTTTTCTGTCAGATCCAATCCACCATGGCCGCTTCAAGTTCCTCCAAGGACAAGTTCTTCGACAACGTCATCAACCCATACCTGCGGGAGGTGATGCAGCACCCTCAAGCCATCCAGATGCGCAATGGGGTGCTGCACATCCGCGATGTGCAAGGACCCAAGGGAACTGGATCCGTGGAGGCCAGGCTTGGAGCGATGGAGCAGGACATCTTCAAGTGAAAGGGGATGGTGGAGCGTGGACTCAATGCCAATCACCTCGTGATCGTGGACTATACCCGTGATCTCAAGGTGGATGGCAAGCCCATAAAGGACATCATCTTCTCCCTCAATGAGCAAATCAACTTCCTCCATAGCTAGATCTACGGTCTTCAAAGCTAGGTCTTTGAATATGAGGCCAGGTTTAAAGGTATGAGTTTGGCTGCCAGTTGCAGGATCCGGGAGACTCACTCCTCCTCTTATGATGGTGAGCCTCTGCCATGGAAACCCGAGGATAAGAAACCTTCTACTTCATCACCACCATCTTCTTCATCACCACCAAAAGAAAACTGGGTATTGGGTATGGGCACTCCCCTTGGCTTTCGCCAAGCTTGGGGGAGGTGCCCCGGTATCGTATCATCCCCACTATATTTTGCCTTTACTTTCTTAGTTCAATTAATGGTTATCTTTTGCTATTAGATGAATAAAAGTTAGTTTGACCCTTTCTTTTTGTGAGTTTGCTTAGTGATCAATCCTTGTAATCGTGTGCGAGATATATAATAAAGTTTAGTTTGAGTTTTACCTTCTTTACTTTCTTGTTGCAACAAAAAGAAAGGAAATAAAAAGAAAAGATCATATGTTAATCTTATGGTAAGTGATGACATTACACAAGGAAAAGTATAAGTAGAAAATTTTATTATAGATTGACAAACATAGCATTGGTCAATGATGCAACACATGAAAGAATTAATAAGGGAAGAGAAGATTCGCATATAAATATACTATCATGGAAATCTTTTATGATTGTGAGCACCCATCAAAATATTATATGCCAAAAATTTTGACGTTGGACAAGGAAGACAACTTAATGATTTATGTTTGTTCATATTCACATAGAAGTAATATTGTCATAGATCCTTCAACATGTGGTGCTTGCCCCTATCTTTGCTAGCCAAAAATTCCGCACTACTACCTGTGCATCCAAAACCCTTAAACCCTATCTTGTTTGAGAGTCCACCATACCTACCTATGGATTGAGTAAGATCCTTCAAGTAAGTTGTCATCGGTGCAAAAAGGGCAATAAAAAATTCTTATAAAAATGTTAGATCATCTAGTGTAAGGGAAAATTGAGCGTTGTACGAACTTGTGATGGTGAAGAATAAAAGCGACAGACTGCATAATAAAGGTTGCCATCACAAGGGGCAATATAAAATGATGTTCTCTTGCACTAAGGGATTGAGCATACAAACAAAAAGCGCATGGCAACCTCTGCTTCCCTCTACGAAGGGCCTATCCTTTACTTTCATGTATTTATTTTTGTGCAAGATTCAAAGTGTTTCTCTCTATTCCTTTTATTTTTTTCTCCTTCGGCAAGCATCATGTGGTGAGGAAAGATCTAGGCACATATGTTGAGTTGAATATGGGTAGCATGAGTTATTATTGTTGACATCACCCTTGAGGTGAGTGTGTTGAGAGGCGAAACTATAAGCCCCTATCTTTCTTTGTGTCCGGTTGAAACATTTTGCTCATGTGCACGAGGTGAGTGTTAGCAATCATAGAAGACTAAATGATGGTTGAGTATGTGGACTTGCCTAAAGGCTCCGATATGTGACCCTTCCTGAAAAGATGATGAATTGTAGTTGTAAAGTTGACTGAGAACATAGTTTGTTGATTTCCAATAGAGTTTATGCTTTATACTTCGATGTTGTGATGAATTGTCACTTGCTCATGAGAAGTTTATGATAAAAGTTTACATTAAAGTTTTTTGCTATTATACTAAATCACATGATGCTGCTATGTCCGTATTTTTGTTTTTTATCGACACCTCTCTCTCTAAGCATGTGGACATGTTTTTCGATTTTGGTTTTTGCTTGAGGACAAGCGAGGTCTAAGCTTGGGGGAGTTGATACGTCCATTTTGCATCATGTTTTCCTACTGTTATTTATGTTGTTTTATTGTATAATAAAGCTTTTTGGAGTAATTCTAATGCCTTTTCTCTCATAATATGCAAGGTATGCACCAAGGGGGAGAATTCTAGCAGCTGGAAATCTGGACCTGAAAAAACTACGTCAAGCTACCTATTCTGCACAACTCCAAATGAGCTGAAACTCCCCGAGGATTTTTTATGGAATATATAATTAATATCATAGCAAATAAGTACCAGAGGAGGGCCACCAGGTGGGCATAACCCACCTAGGCGCGCTAGGAGGCCCAAGCACGCCCTGGTGGGTGGTACCCTCCTCGGCCCACCTCCGGTGCCCATCTTCTGGTATATAAGTCATTTTGACCTAGAAAAAATAAGGGGAGGACATTCGGGATGAAGCGCCTCCGCCTCGAGGTGAAACTTGGGCAGGAGCACTTTTGCCCTTCGATGGAGCGATTTCGTCGGGGGAACTTCCCTCCCGGAGGGGGAAATAATCGTCATCATCATCACCAACAACTCAGAAATCATGTTGCAAGTAATCATGTGAACTTGATATGTGTTTGATATTTTGATGGTATGTATGTTGCCATTCTCTTAGTGGTGTCATGTGAACGTTGAATACATGACACTTTACCATATTTGGGCCTAAGGGAATGCATTGTGGAGTAGTTATTAGATGGTGGGTTGCGAGAGTGACAGAAGCTTAAACCCCAGTTTATGCGCTATTCCGTAAGGGACCGATTGGATCCAAAAGTTTAATGCTATGGTTAGAATTTATTCTTAATACTTTTCTCGTAGTTGCGGATGCTTGCGAGAGGCTTAATCATAAGTAGGAGTTTTGTTCAAGTAAGAACAACACCTAAGCACCGGTCCACCCACATATCAAATTATCAAAGTACCGAACACGAATTAAGCCAACATGATGAAAGTGACTAGATGAAATTCCCGTGTACCCTCAAGAACACTTTGCTTATCATAAGAAACCGTTTTGGCCTATCCTTTTCCTCGAAAGGATTGGGCTACCTTGCTGCACTTTTGTTACTACTACTGTTACTTGCCCGCTATAAATTATCCTGCTATCAAACTACTCCGCTACTCATAATTTTAGCATTTGCAGACAGTACCTTGCTAAAAACCACTTGTCATTTCCTTCTGCTCCTCGTTGGGTTCGACACTCTTACTTATCGAAAAGGGCTACAATTGACCCTCATACACTTATGGGTCATCAATGGCGTTTGACTTTGTTTGTGGTTTCATGGACAGTGCGGCCAACCGGGTGATCCATTTGATCCGCCCGGCCAGAGGCCAAATGTGCACAATTTTTTCATGTATGTATATAAACTATAATAAACATTGCACAATCAAAAAAAATTACATAGTTTTACATGACAAATAATAAATAGTTTACACCTAAATAGAAACCTCGGTTTACAAACCAAATTAAATTTAAATTGTCACAAATAAATTGAAAGAAAACAAGTCGGTGCACCTATTGGTTGCCAAGGTGAGTCAACATATGCTCAACCAAATTATTTTGGAGTTGAATGTGAGTTATTCAATCACGCATTTCATGATGAAATTAGGTGAACTATGCAAATGTTGCCAGTCCATGTGAGGCACAACATTGTCACCCTGAAATTGAAGTCCTTGGTCGAAGATTTGGTCCTCACGCCCATTCTCTAAGATCATATTGTGTATGATCGCACAAACAGTCAACACCTCCCACATCTTCTTGGTGCTTCATGTTCTAGCAGGGGGTGGAACGATGGCCCATCCAGATTGAAGCATACGAAAAGCATGCTCCACACCCTTCCTAGCACTCTGCTTGAGCAAACCTAGCCCTCTTCTCTCCTATCGGGTTGGAGGTTTTCTTGACAAGAGTTGACCATCGAGGATAGATACCATCACATAGGTAGTATCCCTTGTTGTAGTGGTGGCCATTGATCACAAAATTGACCTCAGGACTATCGCCTTCTGCAAGCTCCCAGACATCGGAGAGCGTTGAAGTATATTGTTGTCATTGTGCGAACCAGCTATGCCGAAAAAAGAGTGCCAAATCCGGAGATATTGTGAAGCCATAGCTTCAAGTATGACAGTGCAAGCTTTCACATGCCCCTTATATTGCCCCTAAAGGAAATATGGCCTAGAGGTAATAATAAAGTTGTTATTTTATATTTCCTTATATCATGATAAATGTTTATTGTTCATGCTAGAAATGTATTAACCGAAAACTTGATACATGTGTGAATACATAGACAAAACACCGTCTCCCTAGTATGCCTCTAGTAGACTAGCTCGTTGATCAAAGATGGTTAAGTTTCCTGGCCATGGACATGAGTTGTCATCTCATTAATGGGATCACATCATTAGTGGAATGATGTGATGGACAAGACCCATCTGTTAGCTTAGCACAATCATTGTTCAGTTTTATTGCTACTGCTTTCTTCATGTCAAATACATATTCCTCAGACTATGAGATTATGCAACTCCCGGACACCGGAGGAATGCCTTGTGTGCTATCAAATGTCACAATGTAACTGTGCGATTATAAATATGCTCTACAGGTATCTCTGAAGGTGTTTGTTGGGTTTGCATAGATCGAGATTAGGATTTGTCACTATGAGTATCAGAGAGGTATCTTTGGGCCCTCTCGGTAAAGCGCATCATATGAAGCCTTGCAAGCAATGTGAGTAATGAATTAGTTACGGGATGATGCATTATGAAACAAGTAAAGAGACTTGCAGGTAATGAGATTGAACTAGGTATGAAGATACCGACGATCGAATCTCGGGCAAGTAACATACCGATGACAAAGGGAATAACGTATTTTGACATAGCGGTTCGACCAATAAAGTATTGGGGAACGTAGTAATTTCAAAAAAAATTCCTATGCACACGCAAGATCATGGTGATGCATAGCAACGAGAGGGGAGAGTGTAATCTACATACCCTTGTAGACCGAAAGCGGAAGCATTAGAACAACGCAGTTGATGTAGTCGTACGTCTTCACAGCCCGACCGATCAAGAACCGAAACTACGGCACCTCCGAGTTCTAGCACACGTTCAGCTCGATGACGTCCCTCGAACTCCGATCCAGCCGAGTGTTGAGGGAGAGTTCCATCAGCACGACGGCATGGTGACGATCTTGATGTTCTACCGTCGCAGGGCTTCGCCTAAGCACCGCTACAATATTATCGAGGAGGACTATGGTGGAGGGGGGCACCGCACACGGCTAATAGATCTCAAGGATCAATTGTTGTTGTGTCTTTGGGGTGCCCCCCTGCCCCCATATATATAGGAGCAAGGGGAGGTGGCCGGCCTATGGAGGAGGCGCACCAAGGGGGGAGTCCTACTCCCACCGGGAGTAGGACTCCTCCTTTCCTTGTTGGAGAAGGAAAGAGGAGGAGAGGGAGAAGGAAAAGTGGGCTGCCCCCCTTGTCCAATTCGGACCAGAGGGGGGGCGCAGGCCTCCTTCCTTTTGGCCTCTCTCCTCTATTCCCGTATGGCCCAATAAGGCCCATATACTCCCCGGCGAATTCCCGTAACTCTCCGGTACTCCGAAAAATACCCGAATCACTCGGAACCTTTCCGAAGTCCGAATATAGTCGTCCAATATATCGATCTTTACGTCTCGACCATTTCGAGACTCCTCGTCATGTCCCCGATCTCATCCGGGACTCCAAACTCATTCGGTACATCAAAACTCATAAACTCATAATATAACTATCAACGAAACCTTAAGCGTGCGGACCCTACGGGTTCGAGAACAATGTAGACATGACCTAGAACTATTCTCGGTCAATAACCAATAGCGGAACCTGGATGCTCATATTGGCTCCTACATATTCTATGAAGATCTTTATCGGTCAAACCGCATAACAACATACGTTGTTCCCTTTGTCATCGGTATGTTACTTGCCCGAGATTCGATCGTCGGTATCCAATACCTAGTTCAATCTCGTTACCGGCAAGTCTCTTTACTCATTACATAATGCATCATCCCGCAACTAACTCATTAGTCACATTGCTTGCAAGGCTTATAGTGATGTGCATCACCGAGAGGGCCCAGAGATACCTCTCCGACAATCGGAGTGACAAAACCTAATCTCGAAATACGTCAACCCAACATGTACCTTTGGAGACACCTGTAGTACTCCTTTATAATCACCCAGTTACGTTGTGACGTTTGGTAGCACCCAAAGTGTTCCTCCGATAAACGGGAGTTGCATAATCTCATAGTTACAGGAACATGTATAAGTCATGAAGAAAGCAATAGCAACATACTAAACGATCAAGTGCTAGGCTAACGGAATGGGTCATGTCAATCACATCATTCTCCTAATGATGTGATCCCATTAATCAAATGACAACACATGTCTATGGTTAGGAAACATAACCATCTTTGATTAATGAGCTAGTCAAGTAGAGGCATACTAGCGATTATATGTTTGTCTATGTATTCACACATGTATCATGTTTCCGGTTAATACAATTCTAGCATGAATAATAAACATTTATCATGAAATAAGGAAATAAATAATAACTTTATTATTGCCTCTAGGGCATATTTCCTTCAGTCTCCCACTTGCACTAGAGTCAATAATCTAGTTCACATCGCCATGTGATTTAACACCAATATTCACATCTGCATGTGATTAATACCCATAGTTCACATCATCATGTGATCAACACCCAAAGGGTTTACTAGAGTCAATAATCTAGTTCACATCGCTATGTGATTAACACCCAAAGAGTACTAAGGTATGATCATGTTTTGCTTGTGAGAGAAGTTTAGTCAACAGATCTGTCATATTTAGAGCCGTATGTATTTTGCAAAATATTCTATGTCTTCAATGCTATGCACGGAGCTACTCTAGCTAATTGCTCCCACTTTCAATATGTATCCAGATTGAGACTTAGAGTCATCTGGATCAGTGTAAAAGTTTGCACCGATGTAACTTTTACGACGAACTCTTTTATCACCTCCATAATCGAGAAACATCTCCTTATTCTACTAAGGATAATTTTGACCAATATCCAGTGATCTACTCCTAGATCACTATTGTACTCCCTTGCCAATCCAGGGCAGAGTATACAATAGGTCTGGTCCATAGCATGGCATACTTTATAGAACCTATGACTGAGGCATAGGGAATGACTTTCATTCTCTTTTCTATTTTCTGCCGTGGTCGGGATTTGAGTCTTACTCAATTTCACACCTTTGCAACACAGGCAAGAACTCTTTCTTTGACTATTCCATTTTGAACTATTTCAAAATCTTGACAATGTATGTACTTATTGAATAACTTATCAAGCGTCTTGATCTATCTTAATAGATCTTGGTGCTCAATATGTAAGTAGCTTTACTGAGGTCTTTCTTTTAAAAGAACTCCTTTCAAATACTCCTTTATGCTTTCCAGAAAAATTCTACATCATTTCTGATCAACACTATGTTACTCACATATATTTATCAGAAATGCGGTAGTGCTCCCACTCACTTTATTGTAAATACAGGCTTCACCGTAAGTCTGTATAAAACTATATGCTTTGACCAACTTATCAAAGCGTATATTCCAACTCTGAGATGCTTGCACCAGTCCATAGATGGATCGCTGGAGCTTGCACACTTTGTTAGCATTTTTAGGATTGACAAAACCTTCTGGTTGCATCATATACAACTCTTCTTTAATAAATCCATTAAGGAATGCAGTTTTGACATCCATTTGCCAGATTTCATAAAATGTGGCAATTGCTAACATGATTCGGACAGACTTAAGCATCGATATGAGTGAGAAAATCTCATCGTATTCAACACCTTGAACTTGTCGAAAAAAACTTTTGCGACAAGTCGAGCTTTGTAGATAGTAACACTACTATCAGCGTCTGTCTTCCTCTTGAAGATCCATTTATTTAACATGGCTTGCTGATCATCGAGCAAGTCAATCAAAGTCCATACTTTGTTCTCATACATGGATCATATCTCAGATTTTATGGCCTCAAGCCATTTCGCGGAATCTGGGCTCATCATCGCTTCCTCATAGTTCGTAGGTTCATCATGGTCTAGTAACATGATTTCCAGAACATGATTTCCAGAACATGATTTCCAGAACATGATTACCATACCACTCTGGTGCGGATCTTACTCTGGAAGACCTACGAGGTTTGGTAGTAACTTGATCTGAAGTTTCATGATCATCATCATTAACTTCCTCACTAATTGGTGTAGGAATCACTGGAACTGATTTCTGTGATGAACTACTTTCCAATAAGGGAGAAGGTACAATTACCTCATCAAGTTCTACTTTCCCTCCTACTCACTTCTTTCGAGAGAAACTTCTTCTCTAGAAAGGATCCATCTTAGCAACGAATAACTTGCCTTCGGATCTGTGATAGAAGGTGTACCCAATAGTTACCTTTGGGTATTCTATGAAGATGCACTTCTCCGATTTGGGTTTGAGCTTATCAGGTTGAAAACCTTTTTTCATATAAGCATTGCAACTCCAAGTTTTAAGAAACAACAACTTTGGTTTCTTGCTAAACCATAGTTCATACGGTGTCGTCTCAACGGATTTAGATGTTGCCCTGTTAAACGTGAATGCATCTGTCTCTAATGCATAACCCCAAAACGATAGTGGTAAACCGATAAGAGACATCATAGATCGCACCATATCCAATAAAGTGCGGTTACGACGTTCGGACACACCGTTATGCTGTGGTGTTCCAGGTGGCATGAGTTTGTGAAACTATTCCACATTGTTTTAATTGAAGACCAAACTCGTAACTCAAATATTTGTCTCCACGATCAAATTGCAGAAACTTTATTTTCTTGTTATGATGATTCTCCACTTCACTCTGAAATTATTTGGACCTTTCAAATGTTTCAGACTTGTGCTTCATTAAGTAGATATACTCATATCTTCTCAAATCATCTTGTGAAGGTCAGAAAATAACGATACCCGCCACGAGCATCAACACTCATTGGACCGTATACATCGGTATGTATTATTTCCATCAAGTCACTAGCTCGTTCCATTGTTCCAAAGAACGGAGTTTTAGTCATCTTGCCCATAAGGCATGGTTCGCAAGCATCAAATGATTCATAACCAAGTGATTCCAAAAATCCATCTTTATGGAGTTTCTTCATGCGCTTTACACCGATATGACCCAAACGGCAGTGCCACCAATAAGTTGCACTATCATTATCAACTTTGCATCTTTTGGCATCAATGTTATGATTATGTGTATCACTACGATCGAGATCCAACAAACTATTTTCATTGGGTGTATGACCATCGAAGGCTTTATTCATGTAAACAAAACAACAATTATTCTCTAACTTAAATGAATAATCGTATTGCAATAAACATGATCAAATCATATTCATGCTCAACGCAAACTCCAAATAACATTTATTTAGGTTTAACACTAATCCCGAAAGTATAGGGAGTGTGCGATGATGATCATATCAATCTTGGAACCACTTCCAACACACATCAACACTTCACCCTCAACTAGTCTCTGTTTATTCTGTAACTCCTGTTTCGAGTTACTAATATTTAGCAACCGAACAAGTATCAAATACTCAGGGGTTACTATAAACACTAGTAAGGTACACATCAATAACCTGTATATCAAATATACCCTTGTTCACTTTGCCATCCTTCTTATCCACCAAATATTCAGGGCATTTCCACTTCCAGTGACCATTTCCTTTGCAGTATAATCATTCAGTTTCAGGCTTTGGTCCAGCTTTGGGCTTCTTCGCAGGAGTGACAACTTGCTTGTCATTCTACTTGAAGTTTCCCTTTCTTTCCCTTTGCCCTTTTCTTGAAACTAGTGATCTTGTCAACCATCAACACTTGATGCTCTTTCTTGATTTCTACCTTCGTTGATTTCAACATCACGAAGAGCTCGGGAATTGTTTTCGTCATCCCTTGCATATTGTAGTTCATCACAAAGTTCTACTAACTTGGTGATGGTGACTAGAGAACTCTGTCAATCACTATCTTATCTGGAAGATTAACTCCCACTTGATTCAAGTGATTGTAGTATCCAGACAATCTGAGCACATGCTCACTAGTTGAGTGATTCTCCTCCATCTTTTAGCCATAGAACTTGTTGGAGACTTTATATCTCTCAACTTGGGTATTTTCTTGAAATATTAACTTCAACTCCTGGAACATCTCATATGGTCCATGACGTTTAAAACGTCTTTGAAGTCCCGATTCTAAGCCGTTAAGCATGGTGCACTAAACTATCAAGTAGTCATCATATTGAGCTAGTCAAACGTTCATAACGTCTGCATCTGCTCTTGCAATAGGTCTGTCACCTAGCGGTGCATTAAGGACATAATTCTTCTGTGCAGCAATGAGGATAAACCTCAGATCACGGATCCAATCCGCATCATTGCTACTAACATCTTTCAACACAATTTTCTCTAGGAACATATCAAAATAAACATATGAAAGCAACAATGCAAGCTATTGATCTATAACATAATTTGCAAAATACTACCAGGACTAAGTTCATGATAAATTTAAGTTCAATTAATCATATTACTTAAGAACTCCCACTTAGATAGACATCCCTCTAATCCTCTAAGTGATTACGTGATCCATATCAACTACACCATGTCCGATTGTCACGTGAGATGGAGTAGTTTCAACAGTGAACATCAATATGTTGATCATATCTACTATATGATTCACGCTCGACCTTTTGGTCTCTGTGTTCCGAGGCCATATCTGTTATATGCTAGGCTCGTCAAGTTTAACCTGAGTATTCCGTGTGTGCAACTGTTTTGCACCCATTGTATTTGAACGTAGAGCCTATCACACCCGATCATCACGTGGTGTCTCAGCACGAAGAACTTTCGCAATGGTGCATACTCAGGGAGAACACTTCTTGATAATTTAGTGAGAGATCATCTTAAAATGCTACCGTCAAACTAAGCAAAATAAGATGTATAAAAGATAAACATCACATGCAATCAATATAAGTGATATGATATGGCCATCATCATCTTGTGCTTGTGATCTCCATCTCCAAAGTACTGTCATGATCTCTATCGTTACCGGCACGACACCATGATCTTCATCATCTTGATCTATATCAATGTGTCGTCACATGGTCGTCTCGCCAACTATTGCTCTTGCAACTATTGCTATCGTATAGCGATAAAGTAAAGCAATTATTTGGCACTTGCATCTTATGCAACAAAGAGACAACCATAGGGCTTCTGCCAGTTGCCGATAACTTCAACAAAACATGATCATCTCATACAACAACTTATATCTCATCATGTCTTGACCATATCACATCACAACATGCCCTGCAAAAACAAGTTAGACGTCCTCTACTTTGTTGTTGCAAATTTTACGTTGCTGCTACGGGCTGAGCAAGAACTGTTCTTACCTACGCATCAAAACCACAATGATAGTTCGTCAAGTTAGTGTTGTTTTAACCTTCTCAAGGACCGGGCGTAGCCACACTCGGTTCAACTAAAGTTGGAGAAACAGACACCCGCTAGTCACCTGTGTGCGAAGTACGGCGGTAAAACCAGTCTCGCGTAAGTGTACGCGTAATATCGGTCCGGGCCGCTTCATCCAACAATACCGTTGAACCAAAGTATGACATGCTGGTAAGCAGTATGACTTGTATCGCCCACAACTCACTTGTGTTCTACTCGTGCAAATAACATCAACACATAAAACCTAGGCTCGGATGCCACTATTGGGGAACGTAGTAATTTCAAAAAAAATTCCTACACACACGCAAGATCATGGTGATGCATAGCAACGAGAGGGGAGAGTGTAATCTACATACCCTTGTAGACCGAAAGCGGAAGCATTAGAACAACGTGGTTGATGTAGTCGTACGTCTTCACGGCCCGACCGATCAAGCACCGAAACTACGGCACCTCCGAGTTCTAGCACACGTTCAGCTCGATGACGTCCCTCGAACTGCGGTCTAGCCTGTTGAGGGAGAGTTCCGTCAGCACGACGGCGTGGTGACGATCTTGATGTTCTACCATCGCAGGGCTTCGCCTAAGCACCGCTACAATATTATCGAGGAGGACTATGGTGGACGGGGGCACCGCACACGGCTAATAGATCTCAAGGATCAATTGTTGTTGTGTCTTTGGGGTGCCCCCCTGCCCTCATATATATAGGAGCAAGGGGAGGTGGCCGGCCTATGGAGGAGGCGCACCAAGGGGGGAGTCCTACTCCCACTGGGAGTAGGACTCCTCCTTTCCTTGTTGGAGAAGGAAAGAGGAGGAGAGGGAGAAGGAAAAGTGGGCTGCCCCCCTTGTCCAATTCGGACCAGAGGGGGGGCGCAGGCCTCCTTCCTTTTGGCCTCTCTCCTCTATTCCTGTATGGCCTAATAAGGCCCATATACTCCCCGGCGAATTCCCGTAACTCTCCGGTACTCCGAAAAATACCCGAATCACTCGGAACCTTTCCGAAGTCCGAATATAGTCGTCCAATATATCGATCTTTACGTCTCGACCATTTCGAGACTCCTTGTCATGTCCTCGATCTCATCCGGGACTCCGAACTCCTTCGGTACATCAAAACTCATAAACTCATAATATAACTGTCATCGAAACCTTAAGCGTGCGGACCCTACGGGTTCGACAATAATGTAGACATGACCTAGAACTATTCTCGGTCAATAACCAATAGCGGAACCTGGATGCTCATATTGGCTCCTACATATTCTATGAAGATCTTTATCGGTCAAACCACATAACAACATACGTTGTTCCCTTTGTCATCGGTATGTTACTTGCCCGAGATTCGATCGTTGGTATCCAATACCTAGTTCAATCTCGTTACCGGCAAGTCTCTTTACTCGTTACATAATGCATCATCCCGCAACTAACTCATTAGTCACATTGCTTGCAAGGCTTATAGTGATGTGCATTACCGAGAGGGCCCAGAGATACCTCTCCGACAATCGAAGTGACAAAACCTAATCTCGAAATACGCCAACCCAACATGTACCTTTGGAGACACCTGTAGTACTCCTTTATAATCACCTAGTTACGTTGTGACGTTTGGTAGCACCCAAAGTGTTCCTCCGGTAAACGGGAGTTGCATAATCTCATAGTTACAGGAACATGTATAAGTCATGAAGAAAGCAATAGCAACATACTAAACGATCAAGTGCTAGGCTAACGGAATGGGTCATGTCAATCACATCATTCTCCTAATGATGTGATCCCATTAATCAAATGACAACACATGTCTATGGTTAGGAAACATAACCATCTTTGATTAATGAGCTAGTCAAGTAGAGGCATACTAGTGACTTTATGTTTGTCTATGTATTCACACATGTATCATGTTTCCGGTTAATACAATTCTAGCATGAATAATAAACATTTATCATGAAATAAGGAAATAAATAATAACTTTATTATTGCCTCTAGGGCATATTTCCTTCATAAAGATATTCATAGAATATGTAGGAGCCAATATGAGCATCCAGGATCCGCTATTGGTTATTGACCAGAGAGGTGTCTCGGTCATGTCTACATAGTTCTCGAACCTGTAGGGTCCGCATGCTTAAAGTTCGTTGACGATATAGTATGAGTTATGTATGTTGGTTACTAAATGTTGTCCGGAGTCCCGGATGAGATTACGGACATGACGAGGAGCTCCAGAATGGTCCGAAGGTTAAGATTCATATATTGGATGATATGGTTAGGCCAAGGGGTCAGGCCCACGGGGCGATAAGTCGGTGCAAACAGAGTTTTCCGGAGGCCAGGAGGCCAAACGCTGGAGACCTTGGCATCTGGCCCTGGGCCAACGCCGAGGCCCATGGCGTCTAGGCCAGACGCCAAGGATTGTGGCGTTTGGTTCTGGAGTCCGAGTGGGACTCTTGCCATTCAGGCAAAACCGACTTTGAGGAGGCTATTGCGCCAAGTTTCGATCCCATGGCTCAACATATATATAGAGGGGCAGGGCTAGCACCAAAGACACATCAAGATTCACCAAGTTTTGTGCCGGCAACCTCATCCGCTCTAGTTTATCCTCCCTCATAGTTTCCGTAGTGCTTAGGCGAAGCCCTGCGGAGATTGTACTTCACCAACACCGTCACCACGCCATCGTGCTGCCGGAACTCATCTACTACTTCTCCTATCTTCCTGGATCAAGAAGGCGAGGACGTCATCGAGATGAACGTGTGCAGAACATGGAGGTGCCGTATGTTAAGTACTTGATCGGGACGGATCGTGAAGGTGTACGACTACATCAATCGCGTTGATAAATGCTTCCGCTTTCGGTCTACGCGGGTACGTAGACATACTCTCCCCATCTTGTTGCTATGCATCTCCTGGATAGATCTTGCGTGAGCGTAGGAATTTTTTTGAAATTGCATGCTACATCCCCCAACAGTGGCATCCGAGCCAGGTCTATGCGTAGATGATATGCACGAGTAGAACACAAAGAGTTGTGGGCGGTGATCGTCATACTGCTTACCACCAATGTCTTATTTTGATTCGGCAGCATTGTTGGATGAAGCGGCCCGAACCAACCTTACATGACCACATTCATGAAACCGGTTCCACCAACAGACATGCAACTAGTCTTTCATAAAGGTGGCTGGCGGGTGTATGTTTCTCCAACTTTAGTTGAATCAAATTTAACTGCGCCTGGTCCTTGTGAAGGTTAAAACAGCAAACTTGATAAATCACCGTTGTGGTTTTTGTGCTGTAGGTAAGTACGATTCTTGCTAGAAGCCCGTAGCAGCCATGTAAAACTTGCAGCAACAAAGTAGAGGACGTCCAACTTGTTTTTGCAGGGCATGTTGTGATGTGATATGGTCAAGACATGATGTGATATAAGTTGCTGTATGAGATGATCATGTTTTGTAAAAGTTATCGGCAACTGGCAGGAGCCTAATGGTTGTCGCTTTATTGTATGAAATACAAATGCCATGTAATTGCTTTACTTTATCACTAAGAGATAGTAATAGTCGTAGAAGCAATAGTTGGCGAGACGACAACGATGCTACGATGGAGATCAAGGTGTCAAGCCGGTGAAGATGGAGATCATGATGTTGCTTTGGTGATGGAGATCAAAAGCACAAGATGATGATAGCCATATCATGTCATATATTTTGATTGCATGTGATGTTTATCTTTATGCATCTTATTTTGCTTAGTACGGCGGTAGCTTTATAAGATGATACCTTACTAAAATTTCAAGGTATAAGTGTTCTCCCCGAGTATGCACCGTTGTGAAAGTTCTTCGTGCTGAGACACCACATGATGATCGGGTGTGATAAGCTCTACATTCAAATACAACGGGTGCAAGCCAGTTTTGCACATGCAGAATACTCGAGTTAAACTTGACGAGCCTAGCATATACAGATATGGCCTCAGAACACTGGAGACCGAAAGGTTGAACGTGAATCATATAGTGGATATGATCAACATAGAGATGTTTACCATTGCCGACTACTCCATCTCACGTGATGATCGGACATGGTTTAGTTGATTTGGATCACGTATCATTTAGATGACTTGAGGGATGTCTATCTAAGTGGGAGTTCTTAAGTAATATGATTAATTGAACTTTAATTTATCATGTACTTAGTCCTGATAGTATATGCAAATTATGTTGTAGATCAATAGCTCGCGTTATAGCTCCCCTATGTTTTTTGATATGTTCCTAGAGAAAACTAAGTTGAAATATGATAGTAGCTATGATGCGGACTGGGTCCGTGATCTATGGTTTATCCTCATTGTGGCACAAAAGAATTATGTCGTTGATGCACCGCTAGGTGACAGACCTATTGCAGGAGCAGATGTAGACGTTATGAACGTTTGGCTAGCTAAATATGATGACTACTTGATAGTTTAGTGCACCATGCTTTATGGCTTAGAACCGGGACTTTAAAAAGGTTTTGAACGCCACGGAGCATATGATATGTTCCAAGAGATGAAATTGGTATTTCAGAATCATGCCCGCGTCGAGAGGTATGAGACCTCTGACAAGTACTTCACCTAAAAGATGAAGGAGAATAGCTCAGCTAGTGAGCATGTGCTCAGAAATATGGGTACTGCAATCGCTTGAATCAAGTAGGAGTTAATCTTACAGATAAGATAGTGATTGACAGAGTTCTCTAATCACCATCACCAAGTTACTGGAACTCCGTGATGAACTATAATATGCAAGGGATGACGAGAACGATTCCCGAGCTCTTTATGATGCTGAAATCGACGAAGGTAGAAATCAAGAAAGAGCATCAAGTGTTGATGACTGAGAAGATCACTAGTTTCAAGAAAAGGGCAAAGGGAAAGAAAGGTAAACTTCAAAAAGAGTGGCAAGCAAGTTGCCACTCCCGTGAAGAAATCCCAAAAGCTAGACCCAAGCCTGAAACCGAGTGCTTCTACTGCAAAAGTAAATGGTCACTAGAAGCAAGATTGCCCCAAACATTTGGTGGATAAGAAGGATGGCAAAGTGAACAAAGGTATATTTGATATACAGGTTATTGACGTGTACCTTACTAGTGTTCATAGTAACCCCTGGGTATTTGATACCGGTTCAGTTGCTAAGATTAGTAACTCTAAACAGGAGTTGCAAAATAAACAAAGACTAGTTAAGGGCGAGGCGACAATGTGTGTTGGACGTGATTCCAAGGTTGATAAGATCACCATCGCAAACTCCCTCTACCTTCGGGATTAGTGTTGAACCTAGATATATGTTATTTGGTGTTTGCGTTGAGCATGAATATGATTAGATCATGTTTATTGCAATACGATTATTCATTTAATTCAGAGAATAATTGTTATTTTGTTTACATGAATAAAACCTTCTATGGTCATATACCCAATGTAAATGGTTTATTGAATCTCGATCATAGTGATACACATATTCATAATATTGATGCCAAAGATGCAAAGTTGATAGTGGTAGTGCAACATATTTGTGGCACTAAAGCGCATGAAGAAATCCATGCAAATGAACTTTTGGAATCACTTGATTATGAATCATTTGATACTTGTGAACCGTACCTTATGGGCAAGATGACTAAAACTCCGTTCTCCAGAATAATGGAACGAGCTAATGACTTATTGGAAATAATACATACCGATGTATGCGGTCTGATGAGTGTTGAGGCTCGTGGCGGGTATCGTTATTTTCTACCTTCACAGATGATTTGAGCAGATATGGGTATATCTACTTAATGAAACACAAGTCTGAAACATTTGAAAAATTCAAAGAATTTCAGAGTGAAGTGGAGAATCATCGTAACAAGAAAATAAAGTTTCTATGATCAGATTGTGGAAGTGAATATTTGATTTACAAGTTTGGCCTTCATTTAAAACAATGTGGAATAGTTTCATAGCTGACGCCACCTAGAACACCACAACGTAATGGTGTGTCCGAACATCATAATCACACTTTATTAATATGGTGCGATCTATGATGTCCCTTACCGGTTTACCACTATCATTTTGGGGATATGCATTAGAGACAGTTGTATTCATGTTAAACAGGGCACCATCAAAATCCATTGAGACGACACCGTATGAACTGTGGTTTGGCAACAAACCTAAGCTGTCGTTTCTTACAATTTGGGAATGCGATGCTTATGTCAAAAGGCTTCAGCCTGATAAGCTCGAACCCAAATCGGAAAAGTGTGTCTTCATAGGATACCCTAAGGAAACAATTGGGTACACCCTCTACCACAAATCCGAAGGCAAGATCTTTGTTGCTAAGAACGAAACCTTTCTAGAGAAGGAGTTTCTCTCGTAAGAAGTGAGTGGGAGGAAAGTAGAACTTGATAAGGTAACCGTACCTTCTCTCAAATTTGGAAAGGAGCTCATCCAAGAAATCCGTTCTCGTGATGTCTGCACCAACTGGAGAGGAAGCTAATGATAATGATCATGAAACTTCAAATCAAGTTGCTACAGAACCTTGTAGGTCAACCAGAGCATGATCTGCACCAGAGTGGTATGCTAATCCTGTTCTGGAAGTCATGTTACTTGACCATGATGAACCTACGAACCATGAAGAAGCTATGATGAGCCCAGATTCTGATAAATGGCTTGAGGCCATGAAATCTGAGATAGGATCCATCTATGAGAACAAAGTGTGGACTTTGGTGGATTTGCCCGACGGTCAGCGACCCATAGAGAATAAATTGATCTTCAAGAAGAAGACTGACGTTGATGGTAATATTACTGTCTATAAAGCTCGACTTGTTGCAAAAGGTTTTCAACAAGCTCAAGGGGTTGACTACGATGAGGCTTTCTTAACCGTAGCGATGCTTAAGTCCGTCCGAATCATGTTAGCAATTGCCACATTTTGTGAAATCTGGCAAATGGATGTCAAAACTGCATTCCTTAAATGGATATCTCTAAGAAGAGTTGTATATGATGCAACCAGAAGGTTTTGCGAATCCTAAAGGTGCTAACAAAGTGTGCAAGCTCCAGCGATCCATCTGTGGACTGGTGCAAGCATCTCGGAGTTGGAATATACGCTTTGATAAGGTGATCAAAGCATATGGTTTTATACAGACTTGCAGTGAAGCCTGTATTTACAAGAAAGTGAGTGGGAGCACTACAACTTTTCTGATAAGTATATGTGAATGACATATATTGTTGACCGAAAATGACATGGAATTTTCTGGAAAGCATAAAGGAGAGCTTGAAAGGAGTTTTTTCAAAGAAAAACTTCGGTGAAGCTGCTTACATATTGGGCATCAAAATCTATAGAGATAGATCAAGACGCTTGATAAGATTTTCAATGAGTACATACCTTGACAAGATTTTTGAAAGAGTTTAAAAATGGATCAGTCAAAGAAGGAGTTCTTGCCTGTATTACAAGGTGTAAAGTTGAGTAAGACTCAAAGCTTGACCATGGCAGAAGATAGAAAGAGAATGAAAGTCATTCCCTATGCCTCAGTCATAGGTTCTATAAAGTATGCCATGCTATGTACCAGACCAGTTGTGTGCCTTGCTATGAGTTTGGCAAGGGGGTACGATAGTGATCCAGGAGTGGATCACTGGATAGCAGTCAAAGTTATCCTTAGTTACCTAAGAGGACTAAGGAAATATTTCTTGGTTATGGAGATGATAAAGAGTTCATCATAAAGAGTTACGTCGATGCAAGCTTTTACACTGATCCAGATGACTCTGAGCCTCAATCTGGATACATATTGAAAGTGGGAGCAATTAGCTAGAGTAGCTCCATACAAAGCATTGGAGACATAGAAAATTTGCAAAATACATACGACTCTGAATGTAGCAGACCCGTTGACTTAACTTCTCTCATGAGCAAAACATGATCACACGTCAGTACTATTTGGGTGTTAATCACATAGCAATGTGAACTAGATTATTGAATCTAGTAAACCCTTTGGGTGTTGGTCACATGGTGATGTGAACTATGGGTGTTAATCACATAAAGATGTGAACTATTGGTGTTAAATCACATGGCAATGTGAACTAGATTATTCACTCTAGTGCAAGTGGGAGACTGAAGGAAATATGCCTTAGAGGCAATAATAGAGTTGTTATTTTATATTTCCTTATATCATGATAAATGTTTATTATTCAGGCTAGAAATGTATTAACTAGAAACTTGATACATGTGTGAATACATAGACAAAACACCGTGTCCCTAGTATGCCTCTAGTAGACTAGCTCGTTGATCAAAGATGGTTAAGTATCCTGGCCATGGACATGAGTTGTCATTTGATGAACGGGATCACATCATTAGTGGAATGATGTGATGGACAAGACCCATCTGTTAGCTTAGCATATACCTGGCCAAGGGCCGGGCCTAAAAAAGCCCACGACAAAAAATTGAGGCCCAAGCCCTACCATCGGGCCTACTTTGCAAGCCCAGGCCCGACCCATATGGTAAAAAGCCGTGAAAATCCCTTAGGGCTTAGGGCTGTGGGCCGGGCCTCTTCCTTAAAATGCCAATATGGCAAGCCCAAGCCCGTCCAGGCCTTGCTGGTGGGCTCAAAACTCAGGCCCAAGCCCGCCCCATGGGCAAGCCCATCGGGCCCAGGCCCTAGATTTTAGGGCCGGGCCTGGGTGGGCCGACAGGTCCGGGGCTGAGATGGCCAGGACTAGCTTAGCATAATGATCGTTCAGTTTTATTGCTACTGCTTTCTTCATGTCAAATACATATTCCTCAGACTATGAGATTATGCAACTCCCGGACACTGGAGGAATGCCTTGTGTGCTATCAAACGTCACAATGTAACTGGGCAATTATAAATATGCTCTACATGTATCTCTGAAGGTGTTTGTTGGGTTGGCATAGATCGAGATTAGGATTTGTCACTATGAGTATCAGAGAGGTATCTCTGGGCCCTCTCGGTAATGCGCATCATATGAAGCCTTGCAAGCAATGTGAGTAATGAGTTAGTTACGGGATGATGCATTACGGAACAAGTAAAGAGACTTGCCGGTAACGAGATTGAACTAGGTATGAAGATACCGACGATCGAATCTCGGGCAAGTAACATACCGATGACAAAGGGAATAGCATATGTTGACATAGCGGTTCGACCGATAAAGATCTTCATAGAATATGTAGGAGCCAATATGAGCATCCAGGCTCCGCTATTGGTTATTGACCAGAGAGGTGTCTTGGTCATGTCTACATAGTTCTCGAACTCGTAGGGTCTGCACGCTTAAAGTTCGTTGGGGAACGCAGTAATTTCAAAAAATTCCCTACGATGCAAGATCTATCTAGGTGATGCATAGCAACAAGAGGGGAGAGTGTTGTCTATGTACCCTTGTAGACCGAAAGTGGAAGTGTTATGACAACGCGATTGATGTTGTCATACGTCTTCACGATCCGACCGATCCTAGCACCGAAGGTATGACACCTCCGCGATCTGCACACGTTTAGCTCGATGACGTCCCACGAACTCTAGATCCAGCTGAGGTCGAGGGAGAGTTTCGTTAGCATGATGGTGTGGTGACGGTGATGATGAAGTTACCGGCGCAGGGCTTTGCCTTATCACTATGACGATATGGCCGATGTGGAAATCTGTGGAGGGGGGCACCGCACACGGCTAAAAGATCAACTCGTGTCTATGGGGTGCCCCCTCCCCCGTATATAAAGGAGTGGAGGAGGGGGAGGGTCGACCCTCTATGGCGCGCCCAAGGGGGGGGGGGAGTCCTACTCCCAGTAGGAGTAGGTTTTCCCCCTTCCCTAGTTGGAGTAGGAGAAGAAGGAAGAGGGAGAGGGAGAGAAGGAAAGGGGGGCCGACCCCCCTCCCAATTCGAATTGGGCTTGGGGGGGGCACCTTGGCCGCCTCCTCCTCTCTTCCACTATGGCCCATTAAGGCCCATTGACTCCCCGGGGGGTTCCGGTAACCTCCTGGTACTCCGAAAAAATGCCCGAACCACTCGGAACCTTTTCGGTGTCCAAACATAGCCTTCCAATATATCAATCTTTATGTCTCGACCATTTCGAGATTCCTCGTTATGTCCGTGATCACATCCGGGACTCCTAACAACCTTCGGTACATCATATCACATAAACTCATAATACCAATCGTCATCGAACGTTAAGCGTGCGGACCCTACGGATTCGAGGGCTATGTAAACATGACCGAGACACGTCTCCGGTCAATAACCAATAGCGGAACCTCGATGCTCATATTGGTTCCTACATATTCTACGAAGATCTTTATCGGTCAAACCGCATAACAACATACGTTGTTCCCTTTGTCATCGGTATGTTACTTGCCCGAGATTCGATCGTCGGTATCTCAATACCTAGTTCAATCTCGTTACCGGCAAGTCTCTTTACTCGTTCCGTAATACTTCATCCCGCAACTAACTCATTAGTCACAATGCTTGCAAGGCTTATAGTAATGAGTATCACCGAGAGGTCCTAGAGATACCTCTCCGAAACACGGAGTGACAAATCCTAATCTCGATCTATGCCAACCCAACAAACACCTTCAGAGACACCTGTAGAGCACCTTTATAATTATCCATTTACGTTGTGACGTTTGGTAGCACACAAAGTGTTCCTCCGATATTCGGGAGTTGCATAATCTCATAGTCTGAGGAACTTGTATAAGTCATGAAGAAAGCAGTAGCAAAGAAACTGTTATGATCATCATGCTAAGCTAACGGATGGGTCATATCCATCACACCATTCTCCTAATGATGTGATCCTGTTCATCAAATGACAACACATGTCCATGGCTAGGAAACATAACCATCTTTGATTAACGAGCTAGTCAAGTAGAGGCATAATAGGGACTATATGTTTTGTCTATGTATTCACACATGTACTAAGTTTCCGGTTAATACAATTCTAGCATGAATAATAACATTTATCATGAATTAAGGAAATAAATAATATCTTTATTATTGCCTCTAGGGCATATTTCCTTCATGTACCTTGCAGGCCAAGCTTCGGGCACCTTGCGGAAGTGGGGGAGTTCCGGACGGTGAAGATCCGAGCGCCCTCCCCGTACATGCAGAAGGCCTGTCGAAGCAGATGTGAGTGCGGCCGGTGGCCGCGGAGTACGAGGCCGACATAAGTGGAGGGGAGGCGACTACGACCAGCGCCCGTGGCTTCTCGTGTACCAACGTCAGCAAGAATGTGCCTCGGATGCGGCTTTGAGGATGGTGGGATGGGTGGATGCTTGAGACGGTCTGAGCGGCGTTCAAGCGGCCGGAAGTGGGTGGCGGGATAGGGCTACGAGGGCGAATGGTGTCGGAGTGGAGGTGCCGGGGGGGGGGTAGGGGGGAGAATGGCCTACATGGCACCAACCGGCGGGCCGGGGGAGGACAAGGCCGGACGCTGAGCGCGCCCACGCTGACGCAGACCCGCGTCAAAATTGGACCGAAAATGGATCGCGAGAGGACGAAAAACGAATGACCGTCCGTTAGGACCGCCGCGTTGGGTCGTGATTTGTGTCTGTTTTGATTAAAACACGTAGGAACGGAAAAAATGACTGTAATGCGTTGGAGTTGGCCAGGGGGCTCACACCGGAGGAAGAACGAGTGACAAGTCTAGGGTAGAGGTCAACCTAGATCTTTACTTTGTCACCTATCAGTTCTTCTTTCCGGCGTACGAGACCACCCGTCAGAGGGTTCAGCCCTCTGTCTCTGACCCCCAACCTCGGCCCGAAGCAGCGGCTCGGATCAGGCTTCAAACCTCAGGGCTACACATCACGCCGTCCGTTCCGTCTCTCTCCCCAAACGCGGCGGCACCAGGCTGCTGCTCGGCTGCTCCCACACTCCTTCTAAACCCTCACTCCCCGACGTTCCCCTCCCGGTCGGGGTCGGACAGCCGCACCGCTCGCCGGCGACGCGTCAGAGATGGACGGGGGCCACGGGCAGAGGCAGCCGCTGTCGCCGGCGATCTCGGCCTCGGCGGTGCTGCCGCACCAGCGGCAGATGCAGCTCCTCCAGCACCCGGCGCGCCCGGCAATCGCCGATCTCTTCACCCTGTACCTCGGCGTGCGTGCCCATCCCTTCCCCCCAATCTTTCACCGTACGCTCTCGCCAAACCCTAGTTCTGACCCTGCGTGCCCGTGGCCTTGCAGGTGAACTCGAAGCAGCGAGCCGAGGACCCGACGAGGGAGACGTCGTAAGTTGCTTCCTCTCCTGTGTGCTTCAAATTGGGTTGGATTTCGTGCGTAGTGCCGTATTAGTATTTGGTTAAGGTGGTATGGTAGATGATGCCAGATTTTGTTTGTGGCACCGTTATTTGTTTTACTGCATATGGCGTTAGCTGAGCGCATGAAGATTATTATGCCTTCTTAATGTCATATTATGCTGACAATTCTGAAATAGCTCGTGCAACCCTGGTGTGGTAGCTGTCTTTCTTGTACATTGTCTTATAGCACCTGTTCTGTACTCTGACCACGCGAATTATTCAGGAACAAGCTGCAGAAGAGAGTATCTGCTCATAACAGAGATCTGCCTCCCCGCGACGAGCAGTTCATTTCAGATTTTGAGCAGTTGTGCATGCCGTTTCCGGTAAGCAGAAGCATTGCACAGATATTCATTTGACCACAGGGCAAAAACAGAAGAGATTGATTATGTTTCCCTTTTTCTTAGGAGCAGGAGCAGTTACAGGCTGTCACAGAATCAGTTCTCATCTCATTTGTTCTGCAATGCAGTAGCCATGCTCCACAATCTCAGTTCCTGCTCTTTGCTACGCGGTGCCTCTGCGCTCGTGGCCACCTCAGATGGGACAGTCTCATTCCATCTCTACTTACTGTAGTTTCCTCCGCCGAGGCACCAATGGGCCAAGGGGGTTCTGTGACTGTTGGTGGCCCTGTGTCTTCTTCATCAGCTATTGCAGTGCCAAATGCTCCAAGCTTTCACGCTTCAAATCCTACGTCTCCCTTGTCAGCAATGAACACTATAGGATCTCCTACTCAATCTGGTATTGATCAACCTGTAGGGGCAAATGTGTCACCCATGAAGGCGGCTGAGTTCTCTACTCTTGGGCAGCCTGGTACAACATCAAGAGGTGACCAGTCCCGCAGAGGAGCACAAGTTAGCTACCTGCATCATTTATCCTGTAGGATTATTTTAGCTGGTCTGGAGTCCAATTTGAAGCCAGCTACTCATGCTGTGATATTCCATCATATGGTAAATTGGCTAGTCAATTGGGACCAGAGACCCCATGGCGTGGATGAAGCTGATACAGTGCAAACTTCTAGGATCGGAAGGCCCGTGCATGAATGGATGCATCTATGCTTAGACGTGATTTGGATTTTAGTTGATGAAGAGAAATGTCGCGTTCCATTCTATGAGCTTGTTCGCAGCAACTTGCAGTTTCTGGAGAACATTCCTGATGATGATGCAGTGATTTGCATCATTATGGAGATCCATAGGAGGAGGGACATGGTGTGCATGCACATGCAAATGTTGGATCAACACCTTCACTGCCCAACATTTGGAACTCATCGGTTCTTGTCACAATCCTATCCAAGCATAGCTGGTGAATCTGTTGCTAATTTGCGTTATTCTCCTATTACTTATCCCAGTGTTCTGGGTGAGCCACTGCATGGAGAGGTAATATTACCCTTTTTTCATTAATTAGCCACATCTTTCCTTTTATGCCTACTTTTCCCATGGATTGTTATATTATACATGCATTGAAGCCCCCGGTCAAGCTCATGCTACCTCCATTCCAATCTATAAGGCGTGCATACATCTAAAGATTTAACTTTGACCATCAGTTAGATCAATAATATACAAGTCGTATGTCCTAAAAATTATACCATTGGAAACTTCTTTCGAATACAAATTCAACAATATAATTTTCGTGGCATATAATCTACATTTCGTTGATTAAATTGATGGTCAAACTTGTTTCGTGGAATGCATGTGCGCCTTATAAACTCGAACGGAGGGAGTAGTGTTTACTATTACCTCCATGCAGAAATACTTCTATGGAGATTATTTTGATAGCAAGCACATATCATGAAGGTTTTAAACTTAAGCAAATAATTAGATAGAAAAGATAAGTGAAATGTCCTTGTGAATACCCAAGAGAATGAGGGAGGAATAAGTTAATGTACAAACATTCTCTATTCACCAACATTTTTGGAAAGGCAGAATTGTGTGAACACATTCTGAGATAGATTTTGCTAATGCTATTTTCACGTGGCCGTATTAGATAGTTTTATGTATATTAGTGATTCTCATGTGGTCATGTTAGATGTATTTATTATTGTCTAAAGCTGCTATAGTTCAAGTGCAATGTTTTTAAAACGGTTTATGTTTAGTTACAAAGGGATCACTATTTTTTTCTATGGTTTAGTGGTTCAGTACTGCAAATACAAACAATACTATTTATTTGCGGGTGTCTTGCACATTATTGATACAATATTCATCGTTATGATTGATCATAAATTATATGCAAGATGCATGAAGTTACACACGAAACAAGTGAAATGAAGCAACTAAAAACTGTTAGGCAACAAACTTGGGCAGGATACCAAAGCTTACATTGCATTCTTGTTTAGGATCTTGCAAACTCTATTCCAAAGGGGGGTTTCGACTGGGAACGTGCTCTGCGTTGCTTGAGGCATGCTCTCCGCACAACTCCATCACCAGATTGGTGGAGACGCGTTCTTCTTGTTGCTCCTTGTTACAGATCACATTCTCAAACATCAACACCAGGAGCTGTTTTCTCACCAGATATGATTGGTGAGGCAGTTGCTGACAGGACAATTGAACTACTGAAGTTAACTAACTCAGGTTAGCATCTGGGAGCTTCACTGTTTGTCGATTCGAGTACAGATCCCTTCTCAAGTGGGTGGATTCCAGATGTACATGGATGCTCACCCCTTTTACTAAATGCCCTTTTTAGGCATGCACCTTTTTTGTTAAGAATATAAATCTGCTTGTCGGATATTCGTATGGAGTTATTAATTATTGCCTGCTGCCTATGCACTCATTACAGCTCTGTCATACTATTGCAGAAACTCAGTGTTGGCAAGATTGGCTTTTGTTTGCAGATATCTTTTTCTTCCTAATGAAAAGTGGCTGTATTGATTTTCTCGATTTTGTGGACAAGCTTGCATCTCGAGTAACAAATGGTGATCAACAGATTCTACGCAGTAATCATGTCACATGGTTGCTTGCACAGATTATCCGTATTGAGATTGTGATGAACACACTTAGTTCGGACCCAAGGAAGGTGATATACTCTTGTATGATGATATGTACATATTTCTTCTTTTCTCTAGTTACTTAAATTCAATTCTTTAGTTCTTTACGAGAGATGTAGGTGAGGCAATGACAATACTCCCTCCGATCCATATTAATTGTCGTTGATTTAGTACAATCCACGACTGTACTAAATCAACGACAATTAGTATGGATCGAAGGGATACCAAGTTAGTGACAATTAATA
>NC_041391.1:573833630-573857999 GCF_002162155.2 Triticum dicoccoides | reverse complement strand
AATCAAAGAAGATGATGTGTATCTGAGTTGGTGTCCACAGACAGAGAGTCCAATAGAATTCCAACATATAAGGTGCTGAAGGGGCAGCTCCAGAAAAGACGACCCCTGGTTTTCAGTTCTTCTGGATTGCAGAGCACACAGTTCGAGTCGTCAGTGACATTGAATGTTATGCCTACGAGACATGCCAATGGCGCTGAGTATCATTCTGTAGGAGCTATGCAAAGGTCTTAAGCTTGGAAGTGCATTTGCGGTTCCAAATCTGCTGTATAGGCGTGATCCTGGAGGAAAAGGAAGCATAGCCCTGTATATGGTGCAAATGTCATTGCTTTCCTTAGTTAACATGATGGTCGAGGAGGAGCTGTCGGAGATCGTATGTTCATCAATGGCTGCGATGAAGGGGGAAGTGGAGTGCGATTCTTATTTGATGACTGGGTGTTGTAAAAAGGCTATTCTGTTGTGGAATATTATTAAATGCACTTTATCTGGTCTACACTCAATTTGTTTAACACTAACAAACTGTTACAGATAATAACAATACATGACTAACTTCACGTTTAAGAGCTGTAAAATCTAAAATGATTACCGTTTTGTTATATCGGATAATATTTTTAATTTTTTATGCTTCCTTTTGTTACTTGTCTTATTGTATTTGTCTTAGTTTCACAGTTGCATGTTCATTGTAACTACATAATACTCCCTCCGTCCGAAAATACTTGTCATCAGAATGAATAAAAAGGGATGTATCTAGAACTAAAATACGTCCAAATGCATCCCCTTTTGTTTATTTTGATGACAAGTATTTCCGGACGGAGGGAGTATCATTCTAATTATTTGCTGTTCTGTCAGGTTGAAACGACACGCAAGATAATTTCATTCCACAAAGAAGACAAAAGCCTTGATCCTAATAACATCAGCCCTCAAAGTATTCTTCTTGATTTCATAAGTAGCAGCCAGACTTTGCGCATTTGGTCTTTCAACACTTCAATTAGAGAGCATTTGAACAGCGATCAGCTTCAAAAAGGCAAACAGATAGATGAGTGGTGGAAACAGATGACAAAAGGTACTTGTGCCCTAGATTTACCATCATGCTCTGCTTTGTAAAAATTCTGGCTAAATCAAGAGTTCATTAAAAGGGATATGTGTAGATAGGCCAGGAACTAATTAAATGTAGGAAAATCCTTGTTTGCATTACATAATAACACTAGAATTGGGAATGCAGGCGATGCATGTTATTTCATTGAGAGATGCTTGGCTGCAAACCATTTTTGTAATTTGCAATTTTGCCTTCCTTCATGTATCTACTGATAAATTGGAAACATTTCCCCCCTTGAAATAGCTTCGGGAGAGAGAATGATAGATTTTATGAACTTGGATGAGCGAGCAATGGGCATGTTTTGGGTTCTCTCGTTCACCATGGCACAACCAGCATGTGATGCAGTCATGACCTGGTTTACATCAGCTGGAGGGGCAGAATTCATGCAGGGACCCAATATGCAACCAAATGAAAGAGTGACGATGATGCATGAAACTTACCCTTTGTCAATGGCGTTGCTTTCTGGGTTGTCTATCAACTTGTGTTTGAAGCTTGCTTACCAGCTTGAAGAGACTATATTTCTTGGCCAGGTAAAACTTTAAAAAATTACGCTGCTGCTAATACCCTAGTTGCATTTACATTTCTGTTCTGTATTTAGCTTTATAAAGCCCACCACAACTTTTTATTCAGACTATAAGCTTTGTGGTTGTTAGTTTTATATACATTAGTTGATACATAAATAGAAAATAGCTTAGTTTGCATATGGTTTCACATGATCAAAACAATTTCTGTGAATAATTCTTCTGCTCATTTAAATAGCAATTGCTGTTACAGTTCTGCTAACAATATATGAACCTGTGACTATCTGTTTTAAAATTATGACATCATTTGCAATCTTGACTGGAAATATATCTTTCTCGAAGTATGCATACAGTCACAATTATCTGTTCTTTTGGTTTGATTGCTAATTCTCATCTATCTTTAGATGCCATACAGTTGATATTGCTATTTTAATCTTAACTCTGTTCTTTGATAGGCTGTTCCTAGCATTGCTATGGTGGAAACCTACGTTAGGTTGCTGCTTATAACACCACATTCATTGTTCCGCCCACATTTTACGGTAAGTTTTGCTACCTGTTAATGTGATCTGTATTCTTCATATGGAGCTTCTGCCAGACTGACTGTTGTTTTCCTCTGATTTCCGAATTACTTTTTGTAATTGTAACTTATAACCCTAAGGGTCCCCTGTTCTGAGTTCGTGCAAATTATGGTCTTATGGAAATTCTGATACATTCGTGCTATTTAAACTTGGCAGACACTAACCCAAAGATCGCCATCTATTCTGAGCAAATCTGGTGTGTCTTTGCTCCTACTTGAGATACTGAATTACAGACTACTTCCTCTGTACAGGTAATTCTTTACCTAATTTGATTTTTAGTTTTTTCTTCTTCTTTTTCTTAAAAGAAAAGTAGCTTTGGCACAGCAAAAGATTGGAATCTTTACCTGAGTGTTTCTTTTCCCATCTCTTTCTCCTTTCTTTTCACCTCATTCGAAATGCCTTCTATATTGTGCATATAGAGATTTACCCTTCTAAACTGATCTCAGCATAATAATACATGAATTTCCTTTTGTTTTGCAGTCCTTTAGAAAATCCTCAAGGTCTGCGTCTTTTGTTGATTATATCATTGTGCGTTTCTTATTTTCTTACATCATTATGGATCTTTTGTAGGTATCACGGAAAAAGCAAGGCATTGATGTATGATGTCACAAAGATAATATCAATGATTAAGGGAAAACGTGGAGAGCATCGCCTTTTTAGATTAGCTGAAAATTTGTGCATGAACTTAATTCTCTCACTGAGAGACTTCTTTTTGGTGAAAAAAGAGTTGAAGGTAAAAAGAATACACATTTTTCTTTAGAAATTCGACTATCACTAGTTTGTGGAGTGACTTCTATGTTTATGTAGGGACCAACTGAGTTTACTGAAACGCTTAACCGCATAACCATAATAAGCCTTGCGATCACCATCAAGACACGTGGAATCGCCGAGGTTGAACACATGGTTTATCTTCAACCACTATTGGAGCAAATTATGGCAACCAGTCAGCATACATGGTCAGAAAAGACTCTACGTTATTTTCCTCCCCTTATTCGTGACTTTTTAACGGTTAGGGCGGATAAGAGGGGACAAGCTATCCAAGCATGGCAGCAGGTATAATTTTTTGGGGACACATGTTTGGCCATTTATATCCGTATGCATCTACTGATCACCATCTTGGGTAGTTCGTAGCTCATTTTTGTTGAGGATTGATTAGTTATGCTTCTGTTTGCTAAATCTTTTTTATCTTGTAATAACTGCTCTTCTTATTTGTGGATAGTTTGGTGGAGAATGTATTATCAGTTGTATGCACCATTTATGTACTATTAGCATTAGGAAATGCCATTAAATATATACCTCCAGAGTGATATTATCACATATTCACATTTTGCTACTTTATGGTTAAGTTGAATAAATATGGTCTCTGTGACCTGAAAATGCAGCATTTCCACATGCTTGTTCTGGCCATGTGTAAGAGTATAATATCGCCAAAGGTCTTGGATTGATTTCTTTAACTTGCTATCATATGTTTTTGAGATTATTGTGCCAGGCGCCCGGGCCACATTGTTCTTCACCTTTAATTTTGACAATACTCTCATTTCAGGCAGAAACTACTGTTATCAATCAATGCAACCAGCTACTGTCACCATCCGCTGAGCCAAACTATGTCATGACTTATTTGAGCCATAGTTTCCCTCAGCATCGTCGCTATCTATGCGCTGGTGCTTGGATGCTAATGAATGGACATCCTGAGATCAACAGCGCAAATCTTGTATGATTTTATTTTTTGTGATTACTTCCATACGAGGGTTGTCAGTTACTCTATACATGTGCTGCTTGATCTTATCGCAGGCTCGTGTCTTGAGAGAGTTTTCACCTGAAGAAGTTACTGCAAATATTTATACAATGGTTGATGTTCTTCTGCATCATATCCAGCTTGAGCTTCAACGGGGGCATCTAGTGCAGGTGACACAAGATTATTTTTTTGTTACAAAAGTTGTCTCTTTGCCTTTTTGTTTTTTGTGGTTTTCCTTTTCTAGTAGCTTGCGTCTAAATTTTTCTGGTCGCTTATTTTTTGCAGGATTTACTTTCCAAAGCAATCACGAATCTTGCATTCTTTGTCTGGACACATGAGTTAGTTCCACTGGACATTGTGCTGCTAGCTCTTATTGACAGGGATGATGATCCTTATGCTTTACGTCTTGTGGTAGGTCCTCTTAAAACAATTAGGTTTGAATCCCATATTTCTGTTACATCATTAGTTCAATAACCACTATTTAGTTACCAACTGACTGTTTCCCAGTTGTTAGATAGCTTTAAACATTCTACTAAAAACCAGTTCAACAGCTGTTCATGCAAATATTGAAAGCAGCTAATCTAATAGAATGGTTTTTGAGTTTAGGGTTGATAAGTAGACTCTCGCCAGAGTTCAGGGTTGAAAGCCAGACACTTTTTTTTATTCTATTTGCAATTTTTAAAGCTTGCACAAGTTGTTTAATGCATGGATATGGTAACACGCTACAGTTTTGTATTAGTCATTAAAAGAGTAACAGAGGGCAGCATGTGGATGCCTTTTGGTAACACATTACTATTATCAAAGTGTCGTAGGAATAGACATAGAGTACCCTGCTGTATATAGGAGGGCAGCACAAGGGCACCACCGTACGGGGCCAGAGATCTGGCTGGCGGTCACCAGTGGTTGAGCTCCAGCTCTGTGGAGGGTGTGGAACTTGAGGAGCTCGGGGATGATGTGTGGGTGCGAAGGGCATCGTAAGCTGTCAGGGGCTCACGGATGGCTGTAGAGGGGAGCTCTCGGGCCATTGCCGCTGTTTTCTCCCAAATCTTAGACACCTTCATCGGGAGATGGGAGGAGATTAGACTGGGATTGGGAAAGTGGAAAACTACAGAGGATCTCCTTATATATATGCGCTGGCAGTTTGCTTGTAAATAATGTGTAGTGCGGGGAAGTCTCCTGTGGAAGGTTTGGCAAGGGGCTGCAGGAAGCAACTCTGGTGGCGCTTCTCCACCCCAGTGTAAAGCCGACAGGTGTTTGTTGAGTGTGTGCTTCTAGAGGGTTAGAAACACCACAAGCTGAAGCACAAGCCCAAACAAACAGGGTCTTCTGAGTACCAACCAGTGCCTGAGCTGGCTAATTTCTACTCTAAGTAACAACTAGATTTTCGTCTGTGTATACCAAAGTAATTAGAAAGCATTGTACTCGGACAGATTTGATGTTTTAAAACTGACTAGTTGCTTCATCTGTGCATGCTAAAGCTTGGACTTGCTTTGATGATAAATTTAACATTACAGATAAGTCTGCTTGAAAGACCTGAACTTCAGCACAGAATTAAAGCATTCTGCAGTTCTCGTTCTCCTGAGCATTGGCTAAAAAATCAACCTCCAAAAAGAGCTGAGCTCCAGAAAGCTCTTGGTAACCATCTTTCATGGAAGGACCGGTAAGTGCAATCTTTTAATTGATATTCAAGTCCAGTGTTTTAGTTAAATATGCAATTATGCATTTGGAATTTGAACGATATATAACATATTCGTTGAAAACATGCGTAAAGCAGGTTCATTTTTAACCTTAATTGTCTTTTGAATAGCAATACCAACTAGCTATTTGATTGAAAATTTGCTTGTTAATCTGATTGCCCGGTACAGTCTGATATATTTGGATCTGTAGATAAATACGAGCGTACTGTGCTTAGTTTATCTTTAGTCAGTGGCGTTTCTTGGTATGCCTGATAAGTACTTGTCCATTTATTTCCCAGCCTTAAATTGAACCATCCCTGTTTTTATCTGAATCTCGCTGGTTTGGGAAACCCTTGTCCTATTCCCAACCATATATGGCCACTAGTAATAGACTTCCTGAACATTCTTAAGGGTGGATGTAAGATGCCTTTTTCTACGGATTGCTGTGATTAGATTTTACTTTAGCAATGGATCATATATCTACTTTACCCGGTTAAAGAACATATCTACTTTCTTCTGCATTTGTTTCTTGTTTGTAAAATCATCTTGATGTTTTAAGTGGCGTGCATTTTTCATGATTCAACTTTGTAAGTAACTAATAAAGCAAGGTTTAGTGGTAGAAAAGCAATACATTGTAATGAAATTGATCAAAGTTTAGTTTTGAGTTTTCGACAATTCTTCCAATTTGCTGCTCGGGCCAGTGCCAATAGTCTCAATATGTAGGGTGGAAACGGATTGGATGCTGACTAGATGGTACTCTAACCAGTTTCTTTTCCATATTTTCAAAACGAGTACAGATGCAAATACGGATGTTGTCGAACACGAGGACAGCTCGGGTGCTACTTGAATACAATTATCCTAATTTTTTGCGAGGTTAAATATCCTAAAACTTTGACGACACACTATAGGGCACTTGATATTGCTGTTGATTGATGACATATGATGAACAGTGGTTCACTTTGATCTCTTCTTTGGTTGTTCAAGGCTTCCAGCGGCACAATATATTCCCTCCGTAAAGAAATATAAGAGTGTTTAGATCACTAAAGTAGTGATCTAAATGCTCTTATATTTCTTCACAGAGGGAGTACCAGCTAACAAGTCTTAGAGCTGGGCAGCAAACTAGTTTGGCATTTTATCTGTAAAAGTGTGAGTCATAATTAAGTGCATGGTAGATTTTTGTCCAGCTCTTTACGCATGCATCTTGATTCCTGAAAGCAACACCGTGACGTGATTGATTACTACTGTATGGTCATGTAATTACCGTGCGCGATGGAAGCTGAAAGGAGTAGGAGCGTGCCTGCGTGGAGAAGAAAGCGGAAGAGTTGCATGGAGGGCACTAGTGTGAAGAGGGCGACGTGCAAGTTGCTTGGCAAGGGATGCGACTGAGGTGTCTGATGCCAGAGCTTTGGCACTTTCCTTGCTAAATGGGCTGAGATCTAAGGGGACAGCCGCACCGGGTCAGGGAGCTGGATAGTTTTTACTCCGACACTGATACATTCGATTTCAAAATTAGTATCCTCGTCTTTTTCCAATGCCACATCTGCATTTATATCTGGATATTAAGTCCCCATATTGTCAGGATCCAGATTTGATTCTGATTCGGATGCAGATATTTCATCCCATAGTAGCCTTTTCTTGAATACGGACATCAGATAATTTGTATTATCTAGTGCTAGTTTCCACCCTTAACAATATGTTGCTCCGGTTCAGAGGGGTTGATGCACCTACAGAAAATCCCTACAAAGTGAGCCCAATAATTAATTTGCAGTTTGGGACGCAGGGGTAGTTAGAAGGGTGTGCTAGCCTCAATCCCCTGGCTGATACATATATCTCTTTACTTTCTATGTTTATATTACCTTGTAGACTTGTACCATGGCATATTATGTTGATTTGGGTATATTTGACTTTTTAAATCATATTTCTGTTGGTATATTTTGCCCTTTTGGGTTTCTGTGCAAAAGTTATTGAAGCTTGATTCACTATAGTTGTTTTATGAATGCAGCTATCCTCCCTTTTTCGATGACATTGCTGCCCGCTTGCTTCCAGTCATCCCACTGATAATTTATAGGCTTATTGAGAATGATGCTACAGATATCGCAGACAGGGTTCTCGCATTTTATTCTACCTTTCTTGCTTTCCACCCACTGAGATTTACATTTGTGCGGGATATTCTTGCATACTTCTATGGTCATCTTCCAAGCAAGTTAATTGTCCGGATCCTCAACGTGCTGGGTGTTAGCACCAAGGTAAACCCCTGTTTCTTTTCTGGAAACTCTTCTAGCTGTCCAGTTCTATTCGTTCATACTAATGGTGATCATTTTGCAGACTCCTTTCTCAGAATCCTTTGCTCAATATTTAGGGTCTTCAAATTCTTCTATTTGCCCACCACCAGAATATTTTGCCAACCTTTTGCTAGGCCTTGTTAATAATGTCATACCTCCTTTGAGTAGCAAGTCCAAATCAAACCCAGCAGATGCTTCTGGCGGACGCACAAATTTCAGCAAGCCTCATGCATCTATGCAAGCTGGTGGAAATAGTAACGCTGATGCTCAGAGGGCATTTTATCAAAATCAGGATCCTGGGTCATACACACAGCTTGTCTTGGAAACAGCAGCTATTGAGATTCTCTCACTTCCTGTGCCAGCTTCTCAAATAGTGTCCTCTCTAGTTCAATTAATAGCTCATGTACAAGCAATGCTTATACAGTCAAATACTGGTCAAGGAATGTCTGGTGGTTTGGGCCAAAACTCTGGGCTGCCAACTTCTCCTTCAGGTGCGGGTGCTGAGTCGGCAGGTGCCAGCCGAGGAAACACTTCAGCAAGTGGAATCAGCGCGAACTTTGTTTCTAGAAGTGGCTACTCTTGTCAGCAGTTGTCTGTTTTGATGATTCAAGCATGTGGCTTCTTGCTGGCACAACTCCCACCAGAATTTCACATGCAACTTTACTCAGAAGCAGCTCGAATCATAAAAGATTGTCGTTGGCTTTCTGACAGTTCGAGACCTGTGAAAGAGCTTAACTCAGCTGTTGGTTACGCACTTCTGGACCCAACATGGGCTTCTCAAGACAGTACATCGACAGCCATAGGTACCGCAAGACATTTTTGTTTACTGTGTTTTTACCCCATTTCAGCTTAAACATTTGGGCCCATTCAGCTCATTGTTAATTTAATACAGTTATACCATTTTGTGCTCTGGTTATATGTTTGTTCTGCCTTGATTGCAGGTAACATTGTGGCCCTTCTACACTCATTTTTTAGCAATCTTCCTCAAGAGTGGCTGGAATCTTCACATACTGTCATCAAACATCTCCGGCCAGTGACTTCAGTTGCCATGTTGAGAATTGCCTTCCGCATATTGGGCCCCTTATTGCCTCGTCTAGCCTTTGCTCGACCTCTATTCATGAAGGTATGCCTGGTTTTCCCTTTGTACTTCCTAGTTACTAAAAGAATGTATAATTTGGATTTACAGCTGTTTTGAACAAATTTCTACGATATATGTTACACCTGTAATCTCAATAATCAAAGCAAGATCATGTTCCAACATGGCTTCTATTCTGTCTTCTGTTTCAGAAACTTCACACTGAAAAAAGCATTGTTAGCCTCTTTCCAATGTACTCCCTCCGATCCATATTACTTGTCGTTGCTTTAGTACAACTTTGTACTGAAGTTGTACTAAAGCAGTGACAAGTAATATGGACCGGAGGGAGTAGTATTTTTTGTCTATTTAAAGACTGCAAATCCTATAGGAATGTTTTTCCTATATATATGTTTGGAACAGGGAATGAGTTTCTAGGATTCTTACGGAATGACTCTCAACAGTTCCTCTCGTGCATTCATATAGGCTCGCAGTCATATATCACTAGGCCCTACACTTGTCTGATTTGCTCTGTTGTGTCTTCGACACAATTGAGCTGTAAGTGTGCCCTTGCTCTCCGAAGGAAATAAATGAATGCATGTTATTGATTGTTCCCCACGACCCAATGTTTTCATACATGGGAAGAGCTTCATGCAGGCCAAAGGCGTCCGAGACCACAACATCCGCTCTTGCTATATCACTAGTTTTCATCATTTTCGCACCAACAGAAACACCATTTTTCTTTACTCCACCAGCCCCTGCTCTCTGCTGGCTTCACCGGTGGTCCGATATATTGTTGTACGAAGTACAGTTTATTTGTTGTTCTGTACTAATTTTCTCGTGTCCTCGGGATCTGCAGACACTGGCTTTGCTGTTCAATGTGTTGGGGGATGTGTTTGGGAAGAACTCTCAGGCCTCACCTCATGTGCCGGCATCAGAAATTGGAGACATCATTGACTTTGTGTAAGATACTCCTAATCCTTGCTGAAAATTCTCGGGCATGGACTACATGTATCTTCCCATTCTGTGCTCAATCGTTAATTCAATGTCTAACTTCTCATATGAGCTACTTCATGTTCTCGTCGCGAAAACAGGCATCATGCCGTCATGTATGAAGGTCAAGGCGGCCCGGTTCAGAGTACCAGCAAACCTAAAGTGGAGATACTGACATTGTGCGGGAAAGTGGTGGATATGCTTCGGCCTGACGTGCAGCATCTCCTGTCCCACCTCAAGACCGATCCAACCTCGTCGATTTACGCGGCGACCCATCCAAAGCTAGCGCAACAACACCCATCCTAAGCTAGAGCACAACATGGATGATGTAGAATAGTGTACACCTGGAGTGCTGCGGCTCGGCTGATTTCGCTGTACAGGCCTGAGCGCCAAGCGGCTTTAACCAGTTAACTCGCTGCCAAACCGGAACCTGGAGTTTATCTCAACGGTTAGGGGCAGATTGTCCGTTGGATCTTGTGTTGTAACCCATATATATGTAGCAGTGGTGTAGATTGCGACGTTTATCATCTAAAAATTTAATTTGTCTGTCTAAAGTCAAAACATATTTACTGTCAACTCCATGCAAGCGCTTGTGCATTTCGTTCGTCGCTTCATGGCTGCAACTCATTGGCTGGAGTTAGCGGCAGTCGGTTGTAAGTAGTACTACCCCTTTTCCTCTGATGCTGCAGTGCAGGACACGGCTCGTTTGGTCGATGGTCACGGTCAGGGGTTACCCGTCGTGACACCGATCTGAGCCGAGCAAGTAAGAGCGCATCGCGTGCTTGCAAGGTTTGTCACGGAGCAGGAGCCAAGGACGGACGGACCCTTGTCGCCGGTGGCCATCAGACGCTCGCTGGTATACCCGTGTCGTGAGCCGTGGACATCGCGTCACAGTGGCGCGCTGCGTGCAAGACAGCTTCTTTCCGGTTGGGGTGGCCAGGAAATTTTCGGGTTTTTCCACGTTAACATAGCCCGCACTCCTGTGCAAACTACAGTCGTCGTTGTACTGCTGACCGGCGAGCAAGTTCACCAGTGTCAGCTATGCCTCGTAAACATCGGTGGTCACTTCTCTAAATTTTCAACAGTATACCCCGGGTTCAAATCCCTATGTTCACGTGTTGGGCACGGTACAAAGTTTGTGCGAAAATCCACACGTTTCCGAGCCTCCCACGGTTCATTCAGCCCCCCTTTATTCTCCGATAGGTAGATATATACCGCCGCGGTGATTAGCAAGCAAGGTCCACGTAGTACGTGCCTGGTAATCCGTGGCCCGTTTTCTCCTGCTGCTAATCCGTGGTCGGGTGCACCGCCTAGCAGAATGAAACACCATGCGTATATGCATGCATGGTCCACCTGTGTGGGTGAGGCCGAGGCCGGTTGATGAGATTCAGAGCGAGCAGAGGCCGGCTCACACGTACTGGGGCTCTGCTCGCCACGTGCGCGTGGCCCCTTTCCACTTCCGGCCGCACCTATTAATCCCCCGCTACGCGCCTCCGCTCCCACATTAAGGCCAAACTTCTTCCTCCTGGGACTGACTGATTCCCTCGAGACTCGAGCAAGCGCCTGCCCCTGCCGCCTCCCTTCCCAGCTCAGCTCGCTCGCTCACTGGTGCTCGTCCGGCTCGACCGACAGAGATGGGCAGGCAGCCGTGCTGCGAGAAGGTGGGCCTGAAGAAGGGGCCGTGGACGGCGGAGGAGGACCAGAAGCTCGTCGCCTTCCTCCTCTCCCACGGCCATTGCTGCTGGAGGCTCGTCCCCAAGCTCGCAGGTCAGCGACGCTTACACCCGTATATGCATGGCGACGGTTCGGCTCGGCCACCCTGCAAACGCATACATTTGGTCTCAGACTCTCAATCGCATGCAGGGCTGCTGAGGTGCGGCAAGAGCTGCCGCCTGCGGTGGACCAACTACCTGCGCCCCGACCTCAAGCGTGGCCTCCTCTCCGACGACGAGGAGAAGCTCGTCATCGACCTCCACTCGCAGCTCGGCAACAGGTGTGTGTCCAGCTCGATTCCTCCCATCCGGAGTCCGGACATTTTTCTGCATGTTCGCGTCGTGAATTCTGTTCTTGTGCTGCGGCGCAGATGGTCCAAGATCGCGGCGCGGCTGCCGGGCAGGACGGACAACGAGATCAAGAACCACTGGAACACCCACATCAGGAAGAAGCTCAAGAAGATGGGCCTCGACCCCGTCACGCACCAGCCCGTCGCCGCCTCCCGCGCCGACCCCCTCCAGGACCCGCAGCAGGACCCCCACTGCGACGGCAAAGCCTCGTCCCAAGAATCGGCCGGCTACGGCACCGGCGCTAGCGCCGAGGAGGAGGCGCTGACGAGCGCCGAGCCGAAGCAGGGCGCCACCTGCTCTGCCTCCACCGCGTCGGCCGTGTCGCCGTCCCCCTGCTCCTCCTCGTCCGCCTCGGCCTCGGCCTCCGCCGCGACGCCCGGCGGCGCCGACGTGGACTGGCCGGACCCCCTCGACCTCTTCCAGGTCGACGCCATCATCGACATGGACTGGGCCAGCATCTTGTCCGGTAGCGGCGGCGGCGGCGACATTGGCGTCGATCTCTTCGACCAGTGCTCCGACGTCGGCTTCGATCAAGAAGTGTGGATGTGATCAAGCGGCTGTTAGTATTCGAATCGAGGGTTAGAATTAGATTGCGTCACTCACTCAGAGTCACCTCCTTCTGTTTTCCTCTCACTCGCTTGCTCTCTCCGTGCTCTGTTTTCTTTGGTTTCTTGGGAGAGAATTCGTCAGTGTTCATGTCCGTGCATGCATGCATGCTTGCTTGTTGATAAGGAATGAGAGAAATGTTGACTGTGCTTATGAAAATTGATTATATGCGAAGAAAGTGTCAAGAAGCAGTTCACTGGATCATCGATCACGGTATGATCTTTGGTTCAGCACGCTCATGCACACGCACAAAAGAACAAACATTCCCACCCATCCCCTATAAACATATTCAATTCTGAAAGCGAAAAGCTAAGCCTTTCGTCAAAGAAAAATGTTTTGTTTTATGAACATGTCTGAATAGTATTTGTGCATGCACGCTCCAATGATGGACTGCGGCAGAGACTCCCTGGAATGAAAGCTCAGTACTTCCGGGACCAGTTTGGAAGTGTGAGGAGTGCTTTTGCAATAGTAGTGGACTACTTAAGTTCAAGATGTCTGTTGCTAATATAACCAAACACCGATTAGTTAAATAAGAAAGGCTCCATGCACAAAAGCATCCTTGTGTAGATAACCCAAAAAGAAAAAGAAGATCATTAAAAAATCAGTACTCAAAGAAAGATCATTCAAAAAATTTATGGCCGCAGCCTTGTAAACCTTCTCTTTGCCAGGTCTCGAGAAGCATCCTTCCGATCACCGGGAGCATAATTCTCCTTGATTTGACCGTTAGGCTTTGTTCGGATTGAGTGCGTTTTTTCGCGAAATACCAGGGAGCAGAAGAAAAGACCCCCAATAAAAACAGGCCTGTTTTTGATAAATAAGAAAAAAACAATAAAATAACAGGCCTTTAGATATACACATTGTTTTGCTTGGTTGTTTTGCATCAACACCTAAATAATTACATACAATAAAACCTTCATGAACTGAATATTTTACTTTTATGTTACATTTGAGAACCCCTTGAACGCCTTCTCAAAGGGTTGTCAAAATTCTAATTAGACCTTATTTACTTATTTATATATAATAGAGCGGTACATATATGCTTTCCAGTTACACAAGAAAAAGTGTTTCGCAAACTAGAAGTACTTGTATCACAAGTCAAGGCAAGGACAACTCAGTAGATAGTCACTTTTAGACCATGCTTGTGCACAATTGAATCTACGGTATACTGAAATGGCTTATTTCCCACTCATAAAAGACTCATTTCATATCTGGGATGGATTCCAATTTCGGTCTTTGAAAGACTTGATTGGTTGGGAGATACTCCACTCTCCAAACAATATGCATGCTTTACTTTACGCTGGAGAGGAAAAAAATGACATTGTGACACATGTCATGGGCACTGCTCCTTTAATTTGTCCTTCAGGGAAATCGTTGGGGCAGAATCTGCTTAACGCGTATGACCTTTTTACATGAGTAGGTCAAACACATTTAGTTGTGACAAGAAATATATTTAGTTGATATCTATATCAAAATATGGGTTTCTCCATGAAGTCCTCGTATACAATACTGGCACACCTAGGTGCTCATTCTCAATCATTAAATCTGGAAAACTAAAAGAATCAAAGGGGAGGGGGTTATGCTCACCGAGCACTAAAAAAAATACACTTTCGTGATGATACATGTTTGTCACAGTAGGTCACGTTTTCTGTCATGCATGTACGTCCATGACGATTTTATGACAGAATCAAGATAGTCATACCTGTGCTGTCGTAGAAGTGTTCCATGACAATACCAAAATTATCATCACGGAAGTGTCCACTTCCATGACGATAAATAACGCGTCATGGAAGTGCTTTCGTCAAGGATAACTGACACGTGGCATCCACCGTAACAGGTCGCCGTTAAGCTATCGGGTTTCAGTTTGGATCCGATAACCCGTTAACCGCCTCGACCAATGAAGATTTTCCACGTGTAAAATTCTGATTTGCCTTAGTATCCACGTGTCAGCTCCGGGTTGGGACAAGTGTCATCAAGCGAGTGGACGGGACGAGCCTATGGTACGTCGACACGTGCCTCGTCCCAACAGTGGCCCATTTAGGTTAAATGGCCGGGCCTGTCAAAATAAGCGGGCCGACCCATTAGTGGCCTACTTGAGTCATGCCCATTCACAAGCACGACTCATACAAGTTACACATAATTGGTCCATAAAGGCTCATTCTAGATTTGACAATTTTCAGCTCATCGTCAGTTTCAACCCGTTAACGGCCCGCTACGTCTTTGGGCCCAATTACGACCCGACCTTCTTTCGGTCTGTTAGCAGCCCATCGTCAGTTCCGGCCCGTTAACGGCCCAATATGTCTTTCAGCCTTTTCTCGGCCCATTCTGCGGTTGGGCTAACTTCTAGCCCATTGTGACTTTCAGCCTTTCCTCGGCCCATTAGGTAAATGGGTCAATTCCTAGTCCATTTTGTCTTTCGGCCTGTTAACGGCCCGCACAATAGTTGGGCCTTTGACGGTGCAACCTGATTTTGGGTCCATTAGCAGCCCACGTTCCGCAGGGCACAATTTCAGCCCGACGCGACTTTTTGGCCTGTTAAAAGCCTAGTTTGCAAATTGCGCCTCTTCTGGCCCAAAACACTTTCGGCCTCTTACTAGCCCGTCAAGTAAAAGGGCCGAGACAAAATTGACATTTATTTTGGCCTGCTAGGGCCCGCGGGCCATTTCCATTTATACAACCCTATCGAGCTTTCGGCCTGTTAACGGCCTGCTAAGAGCCATTGTTACGATGGGCCACATCGTTTGGGATCCACTAAACATTAAGTTGCTCGGCCCAATTAAGGCCCGCTTTGACTTACATGTTTGTTCGTTCGGATGGCGTCTAGGTAATGTTTGGGCGTGTTGGCCCCTGTTTCAACGATATACCATATACAAAGAATTATCCTATCTATACTATTGCCTCTAAAAAACCCGCACTATACAATAAAGAGACTAAGGCATAGAAACGAAGAATAATCCTATACTATACAATAAAGAAATTATAGCAGATTATACCCATTGGGCATTATAGTTCGGCGTTCGGCATCAGTAATAATAAATCGTACACAAACAACAATTACATAGACTGGGCAAATACATCATGGACACGCATCAACAGAACATACCATCTGAACTATAATCTCTTCAGAAAATAGGATTGGCCGGATTCAGATAGCATAAATTTTAGTCTGCAAAATCTGCAATTCCTTTGTGGTTACCTCAATGTCTTGTTTCATTTTTTTGACTCCTGCATCTAATACGTGCAAGTCCAGTCTCAATATGTTGACTGCATGTTGAGAATCATGTACACGTTGTATTGCTACCTCTAGTTGATGCTCGAGAACATCAACACATTCCAATTGCAATCCATAATCATTTGTTAACGGCCATGCCACACTGCTTTTAGATCTTTGTGTTGATGTTAGTTCATCCTGAAATATTTTTGTAAATACACATGACTAGAGCAAAAATATAGTTACAACAGTGAAGCGAGCAAGACAGACTATTTTGTACATGGCAAAACAGGACTAACAATAATGTTACACGTCATGAAGCATAAGCAGGTGGTATTTTAAAAATTATAAAAATGGTAGTCTGTGCAGCCGCATACATAAATCTCTCTTAGCTCACCAGAGGAGCATGATGTTGGGGCCAAATCCAAAACACAGACAGGTTACAAATTTAGACCACACACAATCAAGATGCATTTTTATGAGTAGTTTATCTTGTGAGAGAAAATGATGAACATGGGAAGGCCTTATTTGCAAATGTGGAGAGGAGTGTGTGTATCTTTTTGCGAAATTGCCATAGTTTCCTTCCTATCCGTCAGATATAAATCGGACGACCTATATTGCAGGATGACAGACACACCATCATCACCAACTCTGTTTTTTTTATAAAAGTATGTAATCAAGATCCTAGTAATGATAGAGAGGCTAATGATGTGAATATGTGTTTGGTTATGACATTTATGACATCGACAACTCTACCATAGCAGGAAGCAGTTTCACACTGTTCACTACTATAAGATGTTTTAGATATTTAAAAGTAGACTACATTCGTAATGAGTGAACAAACACATTAAAATGTGTTTACATACATCTGATTTACAAAACAGTTAGAACATCATATAGAAGTGAGCGGAGGGGTTTTTAATCAATGGCCAAATGATTGGTTACAGGTGAAGAACCCTACGCAAGCACAATGTCAGACAAATAGGATGTCCTGGTAATTGTAATGCAGTGACTTACCATAACTGGTTGAACAGGCTCAACGCTGCTCCTCCTTCTCTTGCAAGGCTCCTTCCTAACATCTTGTACTTGGAAATCCTCAACTTATCTTCATTGCACCCCCTCTGCAAGGTGACACAAACTAGTTATTAGTCTCCTTGGAAGATAAATATGCATACTTTCCAGTTTGTGAACAACACAAAAGGATGAGTTTATAACAAAACAACACCACATAATGAAACATGCCACATCTCTTGCACACAATGAAATGAGCATTTACTATGTGTGCACTGTGTAAAAACTAGGCATACATTCGAACTGGATCTCCAGGTACTCTTGGAGAGCCTATTTTAGTGTACACCCAAACCTTTATGTCACCTATGGTTATACAAGCCCCCACTATAGTAGCCCTTAGTGTTTAAATCATTGACAAGCTCTGTTAGGTCAAGAATAGTAAGTAATCAAAGCAAACAGTCCTAGTATGGTTGGCTGATACAAACAAGCAATTGAACATATGTGTAAGAAAATCTTGCACAACACTGAATTACATATCAAGAAAAGAAGCATAGAAGGAGGCTTAAAGACCATCAATTGACTAGCCAGATTTAAGGGGCATTTAAACATCATGTGCAACATATGAACTAACATAAACATTGCATATTTCAGATTCTATAATGAAATGCACATGTATTAGGTTATGCCATGTATGATGCCTAAATGTACACTATAGCATGCAAGAGTGATTCATCATTGCATGCACAATTGAGTTGCAGGTTAAGGGCCAGTTCTCTTTTGACTTTTCAGAGCTTATTGTCAAATAAGCCAGAAAAGATGTAAAGAAGTCGTTTTTGAGTTATGGGTTTGGGCTTAACTTATTTCGCTTTGGGGAGGGGGGGGGTGCTTCGGGTCGAAGCTCACTAAAAATTGAAGGGAAGGGGAATAGCGAAATGACTCGGTTGTCTGCCTATATTACACTCAGAATGCCACTGCTCACGCCTGCGTCACACCTGACCCTCAAGTAAAAACAATCACGCAAGCGTTCATTGCCCTGCCCGCTTGCATCTCCTCTCCCCTTTTCCTCTACCTCGATCCCCTGCCTATAGCGCTAGGGTTCCTCTAGCGAGCCGTCGCCACTGGTCCCATCTGGCCTGCTCCTCGATGATGCTCTGTCCAGCTAGGCTACATGGCCGGTGGGTAGGGCCAAATCTTCCTGGCTGCTCCTCCCTCTAGCACCACCCCTCACTCTCATGGTCTCCAGCAGCTGCTCCGCTATGGCCCGTCCAACGCACTACTCTGCCGGTCGCCGCACAACTACGGCCGATGCCCCACTCCAGCAGAAGGCACCTCGTCCCCCTCCCCTCCTGCCAGGCCGTGGCCTTGAGGTGCTGTTGAAGGATGAGCTCATCGAACAAGGTGAGGATCTTCTCTGAATTTTTTTGCCAAATTTTCATCTTGATCCGCTATACAATGAATTGCTATGATCGAGCTGTTGTTGTTGCTGCTATATGATGCATTGCTATGAGCTGCTCCTGTTGCTGCTATATGATGAATTGCTATGAGCTGCTGATGCCATATGATGAATTACTATGAGTTGGTGCTGCTGCTGCTATATGATGAGTTGCTATAAGGTGCTCCTGATGTTGCTATATGATGAATTGCTATGAGTTGCTACTATTGCTGCTATATGATGAATTGCTATGAGCTGCTGCTGGTATATGATGAATTACTAGCTGCTGCTGTACGATGAGTTGCTATGAGTTGCTGCTGCTGCTCGGCCCGGGCGTTCGGTCTTTTCGGTTTGTTTAGTCTGGACTTTTTGGTCTTTAAAAAGTTCGGTCTTCTATAATTGAAGACCAAAATAATTTCGGTCTTTTCGGTTATTCACTATTTGGTCTTCGGTCTTCGATCCGACCAAACACACCAAATTAATTGCTAGAACTCAGATTTATGTTACTTCCAGTACCACCTGTATACAAACTACATAGAGTACAAAGCATGTACAAACGTGTGCGTATCGAGACAACAAATGTTTGTATAGAGGAAGCATGTACAAAGGTGTGTGTACCGAGACAACAAATGTTTGTATAGAGGCGCATGTGTACATAAGAACAATTCAAACAAGTAACACTTGTATGCAATCTGCATGGAATTCAGTACACCACATGAAAATCTTAAAATAGAAAATCAACACTATATATAATCACCACTTCACCAGCAACAAGATTCATGCATGCACACTCATTTATATTTGAAAGTAGAAAGTAAGAAGCTCAAGTAACATCAGCCCTTGACATGAGACAAATCAAGTTCAGTACATGATTTAAATTCAGCAGCAAACAATAAACATCTCACACACTACTCTTAGTTCTCAATTCTCAAGTATCAAGTCACAATTCACAAGCACAAGACGATAATTAAAACATCAAACATTCAACAAGATTTTAGTCCAGCCACGAGTAGACGTGGACATCACTTTGTTGGTTGACTTGCACACTTCTACAGTTGTTGCTTCTGCATCTGCCTCTTCCTCTACACTCATAAATGTATCGTGTTTGTGCTTCAACTCCTTATCATGTTTAGATTCCAATATAGAAAGCATCTACAAAAAAATACTCGTTATTAAACCATTTCTTCATCTAACAGTACACACGAACATACAAAATAATAAGAAGATACTGATTACAAACAAGCCATTACGTCAACATAAAGTAGCATGACATGAGCATGCCATGAATATACAAGCCACTAAAAAGGCAAGCCACTACATCGACATTAATTTGAACATCACAAATCTGGACATCACAGAACTTGGACAATATAATTGATTCACATAAATAAATAACAATCTGGACATCACATATGCACATAGGGAGATGAAGTAGCTTGCTCACCTTCAGGCTTCAGCTGCGATGTAGAGCACCGGAAGAACAATAGGCTGCGATTCGACAACCAACCTGGAAGAGGATGAGAGATGGTGATGAACTGCAGCAGCAACAACTACACTTTTTGTCAGGAGATGGAGCACCGCTGGCGGATGGCGCGGCGTCACGGGCAGTGGAGCGACCTAAGAGGGTCGGGCTTGGCGGCACGACGCACGGGGCACGGAGGTCGGGGAAAGTGGTCGGCTCGTCGTCACTGGTTAGGGCAGCAACTCCGGGCGCCGGTCCACATCGGTCAGGGGCGCGCGACATGCCTTGGTGCGTGGTTGTCACGGGCTCAGGGCTAGCGGCTTGGCGACTCAACTTCGCGCCACAACAAGGGGTGACGGATAGGGTTCATGGTGGGAGAGAAAGGAGGAATTGTGAATGAAGCGGGGGCAGCGGCTAGGTTTCTATGAATTGATTGAATTGTGAGGTGAGGACCTGAGGTGTGTTGTGTGTGTATGTCGCTCCGACCTTGGGCTGGCCAGATGGGCCGTAGGTAAACATGGATGGACATGGACTTTTGTAAATCCGGTCTATAGGGGCTATTTGGTCCTCAACATCAACTGACCGATCAGACCGTAACTAGTTCGGTCTTACAGTTGTGCAGACCGTTTTTTGTTCGATCTTTTTTAGTTTGGTATTTTTGGGGTCGGTCTCGGTCTTTTGGGGTTTGGTTTTCGGTCTTTGGTTTTTATGCCCGAGGTGAGCTGCTACTATATGATGCTCTTAGGTGGTGCTGCTATATGATAATAACCAGCCACTTGGACCATCGAATTTCGATAAATAATAGTTCTTCATTTAAATTTAGGTCATGCGTTCTTCATTTAAATTAGGCAATGGGATCTCTATGGAAGACAATGACCAAAGTAGATTGTTCCAAGTAGATGGTATCATTTGCATTTTGAACAAATATTGATGGTCTATTTTCCTATCATATTAATTACTGCACTGGGTTCAATTTGTGATGTTTGCAAGTCAAATTAATTTTCATATGGGCAGCAAAATGACAAAATATAATGCAATCTAGACTTTTCACTTATCATACCACAGATAAGCTGAAAAGGTAGGCAATGAAAAGAACTAGTTGGATTATTATCTGGAGCTTATATTCAAAGGTGCTTATTTTCTTAGGATAACTTGAAATAACTGTCCCTAAGAAACTTGGCCAACAGCACTGACATACAAATAACATGTCATGATGATTGCAATGGGAGTGACCTACCATAGCACACTGTATAGGATCACAACTGCCTCTCCTTTTTTTTGTGATGTTCCATGAAATTGCCACATACATCTTGTACTAAGAAATCTTCTACTTTTTCATTGCGTAACCCTATCTACAGGTTGACACGGCTAATTTTAGATATCTCTGCATGATAATACATTGCATATCCCTTGCGCATATGTAAACCACCAATTAACGATTGTGTGTGTAGTATAAACTAGCCATGACTCTGTGTACTGGACTAGCAGACACTCTAAGGGAGCCTAATGTAGTGCACTGGAATTCCTACATGCTTCCTACGATTTTTTGTAATGTACTACCTCTATTCCTAAATATATGTCTTTGTAGAGATTCTAGTATGGACCACATACAGATGTATATAGATGCATTTCCGAGTGTAGATTCACTCATTTTGCTGTGTATGTAGTCTATAGTGGAGTCTCTAGAAAGACCTATATTTAGGAACGGAGGGAGTATCATGTATGACATCTACATCTCTAATTTAGCAGCCAGTAGTGGAAATCATTGTCTGCAAAGGAATTACTGGTAAAAAATCCTAGCAAAGCATGCTATCAGGCACACAACAATACAAGAGAGAGAGAGACACACTTACAAGATCATAGCAATGACTTGGTCCAGGATCTTGGTTGGCCAAGCTGTTAGATCCAAAAGAAACATCATCCTTGGTGTTTTTGCCAGCTACATAACATGTAACAGCGACCTATTAGTATACTTGAAGTACATCGGTCAAATGATGCTGGACGGGTTTAAAGGTGACAAGTACCTAGGCTGCGGCGGGTGCTTGGCATCTTGCGAGCCGGTGGAAATCAGGTTAGAAATGTCAAGGCTGATGACACTACGCTAGCTGTTGGGGTCTGGTAAGGAGATCTAGAACTGTGGAGTAGGGTGTTTGTGGAGTGGCTCTGGTAGGGTGGACTACGGTGTGGGCGAAGAGGATCTGAGGCCGTGGACGAGGGCGTTGGTGAAGCTGATCCGATGGTTGGGTTCAGCATGGTGTCGATGATGCGGATCTGCGGCCATGGATGGGGCGTCAGAAGCTGCTCCGGTAGGTTGGACGAGGGTGCGACGAAGCGGATATGAGGCCGTGGACTTGGGCGTTGGCAAAGCGGCCATGGTAGGGTTGAGAATGTTATAGGCGAAGCCACTTTGGTAGGGTTGAGGAAGGTGTCGGTGTAGCGGCTCTGGTAGGGTTGAGGAAGGTGTCGGCGAAGAGGATCAAAGGCTGTCAACGGGGGCGTTGGTGGGGCGGCTCCGAGGGTGTGGACGAAGCGTCTTCAATGGGGAGTACGAAGGAGCCACTCCAGATGCATTGCGGTTGACGAGAGTACGACGAAGCAGATCCGGCACCGTGGACAAGGCCGGAACTGAATGGGCTGTGGTATAGTGGTGGATGAGCAGTCTACTTGTTTCTAGGGGAGGTGGGAGGGATAGATGTGGCCGCAGAAGTAGATCCGGCGAGGTGGATGCCGCTGGCAGTGAATGGGCTCTGGTACGCCGGTGGATGAGCAATCTAGGGTTTCGACAAGGAAGGGGTAGAAAGGCCGATGAAGTACGGACGACGTGATGTAAGATGCTCTGGTGCTGTGGAGTAGTCGTTTTTGCGGGAGGGGGAAAGGAAATGGGGGTGCCGTGTGGTGGGGGGAACCAAAAGTTACCAAAACAGCCCCGACCTATTATGTAAATGAGGGCCATATTGTAACTATTGTTCTCCATGCACCAAGGATAGAAGGGGAATTTTGCATGCTAAAGACTAGGTGGCGGAAATTTTATAAGGAGGCGGGAGATTTTGCCGCCCGCAAGATCGTTCATATCCAGTTTCGATTAATTTTGGACAGTGCTAGCGGGAAGGTCATGCGAGTATGTGTACACGGGACACTCGTCAGCACTTAATAACTGGTATGAAGTCCACCCCAGAAAAAAAGACAATAAGTCGGGGTGATGCACCAATAACTTGGACATCCACATGGGCGCGACCAATCATATGTGTGTAGAGGCGCATTCACAAAAAAAGGATCAAACGCTCAGCCTATGTATTTCTCGTGTAAATATAATGCTTTTTTGTGGGGGATAAACATAATGCATTGACGTGTTAATTTTAATATAGAGGCACAACAAGAAATGGATATTTAGTCCCACAAAAGAAATGGATACTGTTGTCCGCTACTTAAAAGTGTTACCTCATATGATTACATGGCCTCCATTTCATAAATTGCGTACACGTTGAATTCATATATGAATATTACATATATTACTTCATAATTGAACCTTAAATCATCCAAGACTAATGAATTTGAATGCAAAACTAACAATGGTGCATGTACATGATAACTACAATGGTTGTTTGAAGAAACATCACTGTAACTTTGGCATGCACAATTCAAAAGGACTATTTGGAAAAATGCGATATGTGAGTGTCCAATCTTTATAGCGTTGAATGGATATTGTATCGTGTCCATGATACGAAGTAGATATTGATTTATGTTCAAGTGATGCACGTCCACGGTCGCTAGATAGTGATACATGAATGAATTGTGCAATATCTCTCACACGCATACATATCTCATTTCTCCGTGGGCATGGGAATCACACACGCGCACTTCACGTATTTCTCTCCCTCCGTCAGGGTTAGAATTCGTCTTTCTACCCCGTCCTACAAGTCTCTCACACAAAAATACACACGCTCTCTCTATCGAACATGCCCACCCCTTTAATTCCGCCCACCCACCGCCACTAATGTCTCAAAGTATAACTATGTCTCGCACACATATGCGTAAGGTTAACTCGAGTCCCGGAACCATATGAATACATCCAATGGGATTCCAGCAAAGCACCTTTTGTTTTGAGATTTCGCTCACACACACAGACAAACACATACGTGCGCGCGCAGACATTGTTTCTCTCTTCATTTTTTTCTGGCACTTGCATGCACACCACTTATTTATCTCCATGAAGCTTTAAGTATGCCTGGCACACATGCTATCTACCTATCCCTTAATATAGATATGTATCACACAAACTCCTTCTCCCTATATCTAAGTGTCACTGGCATCCCCCACACAGCCACTTCCCGACATCGAAGGACCAGGGTGACACCTCGATCTTGATACTAATCTATCTACTGGCTTCTCTCTCAAGCACACACACACACGCTTCTTGACACCGATGGAGTAGTGTGACACCTCGATCTTGATACTAATCTATCTACTGGCTTCTCTCTCAAACACACACACACACACACGCTAGTTGCGCCTGTGTGCCTACCACGCACACACTCTTGATATGTCTTTCTCTCCCTCTCCCTCCCCACCCCCAACAATGAAAGCAGAAGGGTGAAAACTTGATCTTGATTTTAATCTATCAATTGACCTCTCTCTCT